>NW_013952804.1:118456-131937 GCF_001266775.1 Austrofundulus limnaeus
CACACACACACACACACACAAACACACACATACCATGTTTCTCTATCCTTGTGGGGACTTTCCATTGACTTCCATTCATTTTTTTAAAATTTTATATCCCAACCCTGACCATTTACTCTAAAAGTTAACCTCACAGGTACCTACCTTACCCTAAAACTAACCTAAACTCAATTCACACCTTGGTCCTAAACCTAACACCCAACCTACCAATGGTATTTACCCATACTAGGATTAGGTCCCCATAAGTACCAGGGAGAAGCCACCATCAGTGTAGCAAACACCTTCAAAGCATGAATCCGAATAATGTTTAGTCTGTGGTGTTAGATTAAACTTACCTCTGCTTCATTCATCCTCAGCTCAGACTCATGATGTAGCTGTATGGTAGGTTCAGCACAGTTTGATCTGTGAAACACAAGAACCAAACACACAGCACTGAAGTTTTATTTGCTTTTATTACAAAAGGGGATATTTAAAAACTATTCACAGACCAAGGAATGAATTATAAAAATGATGGGATGAGTCAGGTCGAAAACAAGTTTATGTTTTAAATGACTGAGTATGAAGAGGAATGAAACCCTGAAGCTAACTCCTTACTGGACATAATAAAAAGTGCTGTTGAACAGCAGGTTTACCTGGTAATAACCCAGAATAAATGAACCCATAATGAGCATAGAAGGTTCTGGAGAGCCTGTCATCAGGAGGTTCTTCTTGCTAATGGTCCCAGGCATGAGGAGCTGAAGATGGACAGGCTGGAGTCCTGTGGACACATGAGACATGATGGAACAGCTCTAATTTCAGGATCAGAAAGTTCAGAAATAAGTCATAAACAAAGATCTGTTTGAGAAAGTGAAAAGCTGAGTTCTATAATGTTAAGATGAGGAAACTGCAGATCAGAGCATCTGGGTTGGACCAATGCTGTCTGATCAGCTGTGGACAACAGGGACACTCTTTGTCCTCAACATCCAGTCCTTCTGGAGATTCTGTTCAACAAGTGTTGAAAATGATCTTTTAAAGAAATAAGGAGAGCTAAGAGCTGAGGCCTTCTAATGATGGTTCAGTCTCTCATCCACTCAGGACCACAGAGGACCAACATGTGTAACTGAGGCAGGAAGTGGAACACTTTTAACAGCAAACAGCGCATGTAAAGATGAAGAATCAGAAGAATCAAACTGATATCTATGAGTTTATCAAAGATGTATCTTCAGCTTCAGCTGCTGGAGGAAGAGAAGAGCTTAAATGAAACAGCATTAATTATAACAAACACATTTAAATCATGAAACCGCCTTCTACACAGATCAAACTAAACTGAATTATTTAGCTTTCATGAGTTCAGACTTTTACTGAAACTCAGACACGCTGAGAAACTTCATGCAGTTCAAGCCACTTCCCAGATACAGGATTGGATTTTAGGCTCCAGACTCCTCGTTATCATGGAGACAAGATCAGAGGTCTGACAGTCAGGAACTCACAGTGGGGTCTGCTGTCTGAGGGAAACAAGAAGAGTTCTCATGTCAGAAAATAAATCCATGTTAGATAAAAAACAAAAAAACATTCATGTTCCTACACCTGTCCTAAGAGCCAAATCTGAATATTCAAAAGATACAGACATGAATATGACCTGATTATAAACAACATGAAACTAAGTAAAATTCACATTTTGCAGAGGAAGTGATGCTGGCAGAAGAAGATAAAAACGCAGAGGAGAAATCCCTGGATGGAGCATGGTACAAAAGAAAACACAACAACTCTGGTAAGGACAGTGCTTATTTAAATGTATTCATTCTATATGTTTTTATTKAAGTTGTATTTTACTAGGTGGGACATCGGGAACAATTTCTTATTTACAGTACTGGACTTTGTGTGATGAGTTCTCTTAATGCAAGTCTATAAATAATGTCTCCATGACAAACAAGAGAAAGTTTTTTTTTTAATAATGACTGGTTTTGCAGCCACTGTGAATGAAGAACAGTTTCTGTACAGATAACCAACCTTTGACCTTTGATGCTATATAGTGATATGGTGTGAAAAGGAAAGTTGAATCTCAGACTCAGGAAGAGCCGTGTGGTTTTCTGTTCATGGAACAGCGGACCAGCTCTACACCCTCAGCAGGGTCCTGGAGGGTGCCTGAGAGTTCCCCCAACCAGTCTGCTTGTGTTTTGTGGACTTGGAGAAGGTGTTCGACCGGGTCCCTCTGGGACTCCTGTTGGGGGTACTCTGGGAGTATGGGGTACCAGACCCGTTGATACGGGCTGTTAGGTCCCTGTACGATTGGTGCCAGAGCTTGGTCCACATTGCTGGTAGTAAATCAGGCTCATTTCTGGTAAGAGTTGGACTCTGCCAATGTTGCCCTTTGTCACYGATTCTGTTCATAACTTTTACAGACAGAATTTCTAGGCACAGCCAAGGTGTTGAGGGGATCCTTTTTGGTGACCTTAGGATCACATCTCTGCTTTTTGCAGATGATGTGGTCCTACTGGCCTCATCAGATGGTGATCTTCAGCTCTCATTGGAGCGGTTCGCAGCCGAGTGTGAAGGACCAGGATGAGGATCAGTGCCTCCAAATCTAAGASCATGGTCTTGTGGTCAGCCTCAGGCACAGCTGTGCAATAATCAAGCTGTCTAATCAGCATCTTGATATGACACACCTGCGAGGTGGGATGGATTATCTCTGCAAAGGAGAAGTGCCCCATAACACAGATTTACACAAATTTGTGAACAATAATTGAAGGAAGGTCTACTGTGTACGTAGGAAAATTTGTGGATATTTAAGTTCAGTTCATGAAAATGGGAGCAAAAACAAAAGTGCTGCAGTTATATTTTTATTCAGTGTATATAAAAATCGTATCATCAGCATAAAACCGAAGCTCCACTAACAGATTGTGGATTATTTATAAATATAGAAAAGAGTTGAGACTTGATTTATGGGGTACATTTGATGAAACAGAGAAAATATGAACCATTTACCTGCTGGGATCTGTTAGAAAGATCATTTGAAAGTGAAATCTGAGGATCTTGTGATCCACAGAGTCACAGGCTTTACTACATCCATGAATTTTATTGCAATTTTAGTTTTAGGATCTATAGACAACAATACCTTCTCCACTTCTTTTTCAGTGATTAACTTTTTCTTGTGTGAGTTTCCTGCAGAAATGAGCTGAAAGGAAAAACAACAACAGTGTGATTTTTAGTCCTGGATAGGTTTTCTGTGAGAGGAGAAATAATGCGAAGTGGGTCAGAATACAGACCTCCACTTTTGACCAAGAGTGTTAAACAGACCCACAATCCCAGACTCACCTAGCACCCCCCACAGTGTACCTCCAGGAACACGGTCCAATGCTTTCTTCAAATCCACAACCATAGACTGACTTAGCAAACTCCCAGGACCCCTCAAGGAATCTAGTGAGGGTAAAGAGCTGGTCCAGTTTACCAAGGCCTCCGCCTGTTTGAATATCAGAGTTTTTTGAAAATGTCAGAAGACTTTTTTCATGTAGAGAAAGTGTATGATATGTTGTAGGTCCAAGGATTACTCATTAAAGTACATTATTATCAGATGCTTGGCTAGAAGGAACAGAGACTTTAAAACAAATTTAAACCAGATCAGTCAGGTCAAATGTACTTTAGTATTGTTTACTGATTTGCAGCAAAAACAATAAATGAGACATTAGACATCAAGCATTAAGAATTTATCCAGGAACATTTAAACCCAGCAGCAATTGAGGTAGATATGAGAGAAATTCTGTTTAATCTACAAAGAAATCACACTGACCATCCAACACATGGCATGCTGGGAAACAGGAGACATGTCAGTATCATTGTGTTTTTATTTGTTTTTAGATTATTTGTGTTTAGCTGATCATTCCTGGTGTTAGATACTTCGGATCATCCTGTTCTCTGTGTTTTCTGTTTTTGTGTTTTAGCTTCTCCCTGTCGTTTCTCATCTCTATCAGCTCTCAGTATTTTTCAGCCCCTCCCTGACCAGCTCAGCTGTCGCTCATGCCACATCCCTTCCCTTATATTCAATCTCCTTCTATCTTCACATCAGCAGATATTTGAATTTCGTTGCAGATGAAGTTTTAGTTCTATGTTCCCTGTCCCCTCATTTCTCATCCTTTTATTATTTTTTGTTGCTTTATCAGCGCTTTGTTTTTGTTATTAAAGTAGTTTATTATTTTGTGTCCTTGTGAGTCTTTCTCTGGGTTCAACCAAACCAAGAAACCTTTGCAAAGCTTTGGGTGGAGTACTAAAAAGAAAAACAAGACGTTCAACTACACAATTAAGAAATTAGTCCAACACTACCACTGCCTGTAATCCCACTCTGGATTTCTCCAGAATCAAAAGTAGATTTGATATTCAGTTCTCATTTGGTTGAGAAATATATAAACAATTATTATTACTATACTCACCAGCCACTTTATTAGGTACACCTGTCCAACTGCTCGTTAACACTTAATTTCTAATCAGCCAATCACATGGCGGCAACTCAGTGCATTTAGGCATGTAGACATGGCCAAGACGATCTGCTGCAGTTCAAACTGAGCATCAGAATGAGGAAGAAAGGTGATTTAAGTGACTTTGAATGTGGCATGGTTGTTGGTGCCAGACAGGCTGGTCTGAGTATTTCACAAACTGCTGATCTACTGGGATTTTCACCCACAACCATCTCTAGGGTTTACAGAGAATGGTCTGAAAAAGAGAAAATATCCAGTGAGTGGAAATCCTGTTAGCCTGGCCCTTACCTTCCTACACAGTTCCGCTCAATTCTAGTTTCCCTTCACTGCTCCGTCTGGGATTTCTCCCATAGACAAGGATTTCTTCAGGAGTATTTCATCCGGGCCAATCAGAGAGCAGAAGGAGGAGTTTTGAACGACGTCGATTTTCTGCACAGTGTCTGCTTGTTAGTTTAGCTATGGCAGTGGAGGAAGTGAATGAAGCCAGTCTGTGTTGATTAAATTAAATTTGTCTGACAAAGCAGCAGTTCTCATTTACAGTCGTCTTGTTCAGCTCGGTACTTTTCTCCTCTCAGTAGGGTTGTTTACAGCACACTCGATTTCCGGTTAGCTTCTTAGATCAGCTTCCTTCACAGCGACATACATCGTGGCCAACTGACCCGATCATTTTAAACTTCAGCAGAGGCCACGCCTCCAGCAAGAATCGTTTCTCTATAGCCGAGAGTCCAGACCCTCATACGAAGCTAAGTGAAGGACGACAGTCTGGTTTTTACCAGGCTACAGTTCTGTGGGCTCAAATGTCTTGTTGATGCCAGAGGTCAGAGAAGAATGACCAGAATGGTTGTAGCTGATAGAACAGCAACAGTAACTCAAATAACCACTCGTTACAACCGAGRTCTGCAGAAGATCATCTCTGAACTCACAATACATCAAACCTTGAGGCAGATGGGCTTCAGCAGCAGAAGACCACACCAGGTGCCACTCCTGTCAGCTAAGAACCGGAAACTGAGGCTACAATTCACACAGGCTCACCAAAACTGGACAATAGAAGATTAGAAAAACATTGCCTGGTCTGATTAGTCTTGTTTTCTGCTGCAACATTCAGATAGTAGGGTCAGAATCTGACATCAACAACATGAAAGCATGGATCCATCCTGCCTTGTATCAATGGTTCAGGCTGGTGGTTGTGGTCCAATGGTGTGGGGGATATTTTCCTGACACACTTTGAGTCCATTAGTACCAACTGAGCATCGTGTCAACACCACAGCCTACCTGAGAGTTGTTGCTGACCATGCCCATCTCTTTATGACCACAGTGTACAATCTTTTGATCACATCCACCACTTTATGACCACAGTGTGCCATCTTCTGACAATGTCCATCCCTTTATGACCACAGTGTACCATCTTCTGACCATGTCATCCCTTTATGACCACAGCGTACCATCTTCTGATCATGTCCATCCCTTTATGACCACAGTGTACCATCTTCTGACCATGTCATCCCTTTATGACCACAGTGTACCATCTTCTGACCATGTCCATCCCTTTATGACCACAGTGTACCATTTTCTGATGGCTACTTCCAGCAGGATAACACTCCATGTCATAAAGTGTGAATCATGTCAGACTGGTTTCTTGAACACAACAATGAGTTCACTGTACTTGAATGGCTCCACAATCACCAGATCTCAGTGCAATAGAGCACCTTTGGGATGTGGTGGAACAGGAGATTCTCATCATGGATGTGCAGCTTATGAATCTGCAGCAACTGTGTGATGCTATCATGTTAATATGGACCAGACTCTCTGAGGAATGTTTCCAGTACTTTGCTGAATCTATGCCATGAAGGATTAAAACAATTCTGAAGGCAAAAGGGGATCCAACCTGGTACTAGCAAGGTGTACCTAATGAAGTGGCTGGTGATATTCAGATGTATCAAAATCAACAAGTGAGAAAATAAGAAACAATGAACAGAATTTGACTAGATAATAAACCTTTAGGTTACCTAACGTAACCCCGGTTCTTTGATAACAGAGTGAGGTGTTTCACTATGAGAAACGCTCCTGCGTGACCATCTACGGACGCTCCAATGACATTACGTCTGTCTGAGACAGACAGGTTGAGCCGTGCTCAGGGCTCCGCCCCACTAATATATCACGGTCAACCGACCCCTCCCAACTCATTCTGGAACGGTTTCTTTCCATGTCAATGCAAGAAGGGAAGTGTTGGTGAAACACCTCACTCTGTTATCAAAGAACTGGGGTTACGTTAAGTAACCTAAAGTTCTTTTTCTAACTTCGTTCGGTGTTTCACTATGGGAGATATAGCCCGCTCCCGTATG
Organism: Austrofundulus limnaeus; assembly: GCF_001266775.1. Lineage (NCBI taxonomy): Eukaryota > Metazoa > Chordata > Actinopteri > Cyprinodontiformes > Rivulidae > Austrofundulus > Austrofundulus limnaeus. Next base: position 125,247 of record NW_013952804.1, read on the forward strand.
GCATGAAAGCCCCAAAACCCGCAGCTTCCCAGAACCCCACTTAAGAAGGCCCTGAATTACCGGCGTCCAGTACTGCGTGAGCTAAGGACGGCTGAGCTACATCCAGCCTGTAAAAACGTACAAAACTGTGTGGTGATGCCCAGCTTGCCGCAGCACAAATATCTTGAATAGATACTCCTTGGAACAGGGCCCAAGATGTGGCCATGCTCCTGGTGGAATGGGCTTTCAGACCAACCGGAGGTTCTGCACCTTTACACCTGTAACAGAGACTAATGGTCTCCACAATCCAGTGTGCCAGCCTCTGGTATGACACTGGTTTTCCCTTATGAGCTGTGGCCCATGAAACAAACAGCTGGTCTGACTTCCTGAAACCATCTGTCCTGTCCACATACATTTTCAGTGCCCGCACAGGGCATAGGTAGTTAAGACCTCGCTCCTCTTCTGAGGAGAATGGAGGTGGGTGGAAAGCTGACAGCTCCACTGAACCACATTTATTCCCAGAGTCCATTACCTTGGGCACAAACACTGGATAGGGTTTGAGACACACCTTAGTGAGCCCCTGTGCCCATTGTAGGCATGAGGGGCTGACAGATAAGGCATACAGTTCGCTCACCCTTTTAGCTGTGGTTAAAGCCAAAAGCAGAGCAGTTTTAAACGAGAGGAATTTCATCCCCGCCCCCTCCAGGGGTTCAAAAGGGTGATGACAAAGGGCTTCAAGAACCAATGGGAGGTCCCACAATGGAACTAGAGGCCTAGAAAATGGCCGCTTATGTCGTGCCCCCTTCATGAAGCGACACACTAGAGGATGCTGACCAACAGATTTGTTGTTAAATCCAATGTGACAAGCAGAAATTGCTGCTAGATAAACTTTGATGGTGGAAAAAGCTTTGCCTTTTTCCAGCAGGTTCTGTAGGAAACAGAGAACATCCACAAGAGAGCACTGAAAAGGAATAGCATGCCTCTCTCCGCACCATTTCTCAAAAACTCACCACTTACCACTGTAAAGATAGTGAGTAGAGGAGGCCCTTGCACTTTGAATTGTGTCAACAACCTCCGGAGGGAGGCCAGCCTCTTCTAAATTCCACCTTTCACGGGCCAGGCCCAGAGAACATGCGATCTGGGTGGGGATGATATATTTCTTCCCTGGCTTGGGACAGGAGGTCCCTGCGAATGGGGAGAGGCCACAGTTCTCCTGACAGCATCTGAATGATTTCTGCCACTCAGGGCTTGGATGGCCACCATGGGGCCACCAAAATTAAAGACCGGCCTTGTTCTCTCACTCAGCTCAGTGTGGGAGAAATCAGGCCGAGGTGGGAAAGCGTACAGCAGCGTGTCTGGCCACGGGTGGGCCAGTGCGTCCATCCCCAATGGAGCATCTGCGTCTGACAGGGAGAAGAACCGAGGACAGTGGGTGTTTTCCCATGAGGCGAAGAGATCTACGTCGGCCCTGCCGAACCTGAGCCAGATCTGCTCCACCACCTGAGGAGCAGATCACCACTCTACCACTGTAGAGTTGTCTGTCTTCACTAAGACATGACTGTTCTTTAGATGGGGCAGAAAGTGCTTCAGTGCTAGAAAACCTGCCTGAAGCTCCAGCACATTTATGTGGAGACGTGACATTTTCTGTGACCACACCCCATTTACTACTCTGCCCATCATGGTTGCACCCCATCCTGTCAGGGATGCATCTGTTGTCATGGTGGCCCTGGATGTTACTGCTGCATCCAGCTGCGCCCCTGTGGTAAGAACCACGGGGTCCCTCCATGGCTGGAGAGCCGCCAAACACGCCTATGAAACTTTCACTCTGCGATGTAAATAGYGACGGGAGCTTAGTTTTAATGATGCGACCCACCGCTGGAAATCTCTCATCTTCAGAAGCTCCACATTCACTACAGTGATTACTGAGGCCATCAGTCCGAGGAGACGCAGGCAAAGCCTGAATGACACGGTTCTCCTCAGCTGAAAAGCCACGACGCACTGGGAGAAGGAAGTGATCCTCCTCTCTGACAGTGTCACTCGATATGAGAGAGAGTTTATTTTGAGACCCAAATATTCTGTACATTGTCTGGGGTATCAAGCAGCTTTTTGTATGGTTTATTCTGAATCCCAGGTCTGATAAATGTTTTATTACAACCTGGGAATCACTGATCGCCTGTTCCCGTGTTCGGGAACATATGAAGTAATTGTCTATGTAAGACAGGATTCTGATACCGCACACCCTGAGCGGATCCAGGGCAGCGTCCACACACTTGCTGAAAACCCGCAGTGCTAAAGAAAGCCCAAACGAGATGGTTTGATACTCTTAGGCTGTGCCCCAAAAAGCAAACCTGAGATATTTTCTGTTTGGTGGATAAACAGCGATGTGAAAATAAGCATCCGCCAGATCGATTTTTATGAACCAATCCGCTGGACGGATAGAGCGACAAAGTGTTTTGTGCGTCAGCATTCTGAACGTATATCTGCGTAAGTGTTTGTTTAACATACGCAGATCTAATATAGGCCGGAGGGTCTTTCTGTGGAGTCAGGAAATAACGAGAAAGGAAGCCTTGGTGGGTTTCTTCCATTGGGATAATCCTGATTGCTTGTTTGGTTAAAAGTGAAGCGATTTCGTCCTCCAGAACGTGTGCCAACTCTCTGCTGGCCACCGAAAGTACGACGCCATTGAACCTGGGCGGCTTCACGTTGAACTGAAGTGGGTAACCCAGAGAAATCATAGTCAGAACCCAAGGTGGAACTGCGCATGCGCGCAATGCCTTCGCCCGTGAAACGAGAGGCCCTTCTACGTCGCTGCAAAATGACATCATTCCCGTGCCGCAGCAGGGCTCCATGCGTCTTGGTGAAAGAGCACGGGCACCCTCTACTGAGCAAAGAGTTTGATAAAGTTTTTTGTTTTTTATTTTTTGTGGGGTGCATTCTGCCCTCGGCAACATGCTTGGCTGTGGAAATGCATTCTTTATTTTTATTTCCCCTGAACAAAATGAGGCAAACTGGGGCACTGAAAAGTGTTTGGTGACACTGAGCGAGTGCTGTGTGTGTGATACACATTTAGTGCTTGGTGACACTGTGTTTCCTGCCTCAAAAAATCCTCTCTTTGAACATGAGAGGGCTGAACAAACACACCTGTTGAACTTGAAGCTGCAGGAGTGTGAAAACTCTGGTAGAGAGGGAGTGTTCCTTCTACCAGCTTTCTCCTTTTCACTGGAGGAGGAAAAGGAGGTGTTAGGCTGTCCACTTCTTTTTGCCCTCCCCGGGGTGGGACGGACGCTTCTTAGCCACTGCTGCAGCAAAGGAGTGTTTGCCCCACGGCCTTGGATTTTCTCCTTTGTTCTGTTGGGCTGGGTGACCCGCTGCCTGTCTGGGTGTGCTGGCAGCAGCCTGCCTCCCCTTTGCTGCTGCAGCTGATGCAGCAAATCCAGATCTGGGTCCCTGCACCACATGCGGATTTTGTTTACATGGCAGACAGAGGTCAAAAGCCTCACCCTCCTGTTTTCTGAGGGTGCTAGTCTCTTTCATCTTTTCCAGAGCGGGGCCAAAAAGACCTTTGGTTGGGTCATAGGCTGCGTCCATGACCTCAGCCTTCTGAGAGTCCCCCAGGCCTGAGAGGTTCAGCCACAGGGCCCTTTCACCGGCGACAGCGAGCCCCATGACTCGCCCGCTGCCCTGGACAGCTCCTCTGGATGAGCGCAGGATGAGGTCATTCACAACACAAATTTCATCCCACAGAACAGGGTTAGGTGACCCTGAGTCCAGCTGGCGGCCCATCTCCTCCAAGATTTCAGCCTGATATGCAGATAACAGTGTGACAGCGTTAAGAGCACATACAGACTGACCTGCATATGTGTACATTCTCTGATAAATTGACGATGTGAGGCGGTCTGATTTAGATGGGAGGGAATTATTGGTGGATGCTGAAAGCGATCTGCGGTTAGGGTGGAGGTGGTATGTTACTGAAGGCTCCACAGCTGGGGATCTGGTCAGCCCCAGCTCATCCATTCCTTGTATTTCCAGCTTGGAGCAGCCCTTAGTGGGGAGCTTGCTCCTGAAGGGGCTCGACCAGTAACGGTTCGTTTCCCTTATACAAGCTGGAACAGCAGGTAAAAGCTGTTTAGCTGGTGTAGAAGCCGGTGGAAGCCTCTTACCGTCATACAGATTCCTTTCAGTCCCCTCAGCATTCTGAGCTGCAGGCCACGGGATGCCCAGTTTATTAGCCGCCCGTCTGCAAACCTCATACAGGACAGAATCCGCAGGAGAAGCAGCACCAGCGCCGCTGGGAGGCCTAGACTGACGAGCGGGGAAGATTGAATCTTCCTCCTCCTCCTCCATGTCGTCCATGTCGAGGAGGTCCGAGTTAGCATCATCATCCGCGTCCTCCTGACCCGCTTCGAGTTCTCCACAGTCAGCTCTTTGAAAAGAGGAGGTAGGACCGAGGACTCATCCTCCATCATATCTGCCCAGCTCATAGCTCGCGACTGATKGCTGACACCTGGAGCCGCTGTTGCGGACAGGCTCAGGTCCTGGCTGTTCGCCACTGCTACTCGCAGCCTCCTTTTCAGGATTTTCTCCAGCATGTTGGAGCAGTGCGAACATTCTTGTGGGTTCGCCAGCGATGCTTGCGTGTGTTTGGCGCCCATGCGTGCGATGCACATTGGGTGAGGGTCCCTACCAGAGATGGAGGCTCTGCATGACGCGGGGCACGGTCAGGATACAACCTCCTTGGCTTTAGGTTCCGACCCCTTGGTGAGGGTGGGTACTGTAGCCATGACGGACAGAGAGCTCGTCATGACACGTTAGCTATCTGTCGGGAAAAATTTGCAGCAAAGTTAAAACCGAGCAAACCTCTAAAACCTAGCAGCTTGTCGTGACACGTTAGCCGAAAAATTACAGCTAGCAAAGTAATGCTAACTCGAAGCGATGCTAGCTCGCCTTGACGCGTTAGCTAAAGTTACAACTAGCGCCGTTCGGTTAATTAAAACCGAGCAGTAGCGGGGGCGGGGGGAGCTCGCCTTAACGCGGTCGCTGCTCCTGAATGTAACTAAAGATACTTCTCACGAAGTCTTACTCAGCACAAGTCCAAAGCTGAAGCCAGGAAAAACTGCGTTCGGCAACGTACTCCTTAACGGGATGCCTGGGAACTGTTTAGCAGCTAACCTAGCTAGCCTGAAAGCGTTGAGGGAGTTTGTTGTAGTTTCTCACAGGAAGAAAGCAAGAATGAGTTGGGAGGGGTTGGTTGACCGTGATATATTAGGGGGGCGGAGCCCTGAGCACGGCTCAACCTGTCTGTCTCAGACAGACGTAATGTCATTGGAGCTTCCGTAGATGGTCACGCAGGAGCGTTTCCCATAGTGAAACACCGAACGAAGTTAGAAAAAGAACACAATTAACCATACTTCATACCAGCTGGTATCAACACACCAAACAGGTTTTTACTAAAAAACACAAGAAGAAAAATAAGAGAAACTAAGAAACAGAAAATACAGAAACTAAACTTTACACGTAAGTAAATGGTAAATAGCTTGAACCTATATAGCACTTTATCAAGCCCAGTCGGACCCCAAAACGTTTCACACTTCACCTACTGATAGTGGTAAGCTACATTGTAGCCACAGCTGCTCTGGGGCACACAGACAGAGGCAGGGCTGCCATGCACCGGTACCACCAGACCCTCTGACCACCATCAGTACACAAGATGGCTAAAGTGTCTTGCCCAAGGACACAACGACAGAGACAGCTGGAATGGGGGATTGAACCAGCAACAGGACAATTCCCCTAACCGCCCCACCACAACTGCCCCATAAAACATGAAAATAAATTAAAACAGAAAATTAAACCCAGGAATAAACCAAGGAAACCTTTCACAATATTTAGAAATATGGACTATCTGTAAATGTTTTTAAATATTTCAACTTGACAAATGGTTGTTAGTGAAACATGAAAGAACAAACAAATAATGTTTCCATAAGTTTGTGTGAGGAATAGCCTATATGCCACGGTCATTAATGACGTATTTCCGGTAAAAATTCTTGCCACGCTCCTCCCTTCCACTCCCTGCTTACTGCCTATGTTTTTAGCGTTAGCTCCTAGTATTAGTCCATGAAAAAGACACAAAAGTTAAAGCATCTGTGATCTACTGTACTGGTATAAAACGTGAGTTCTGTTGTGTGCCGTTGTGTCCACTAACCAACAGATACGATTGAGTAGTTAGTTTTTATCCTTTTTTCCTCTTGATGAAGAGGTGACAGCAGAGGATCATAGCATTACAGGCAAAACTTATCTTTAAAAGCTCATGCTTGCGTTTGTAATCAGCATTTCTAACCTGAGGATATTCAAGAGCCAGCATCAGAAATGAGAAGATGGAGGTTACAAAAGGGAAATGTACATTTATCCCATTTTACTGCCAAGACGAGGGAGGAAAGACCACTTCCACATGACAGCTAGCAGGAAGCTAATACAGCAGCCGGTACAAAGGTAGGTGTGTGCACGCGCGTTTGTGTTATATGAAATGTTTTTATGCGACTTTGTCGTGAGTTTTATGCAAAAGTAAAACCTTGTTAGAGTGTAAATTACAGCGTAGACTAAAGCTGAGCGACGAACGTGCCCCCCCTCCTCCCCCCGAGAGCAGCAGAACCTCCGCCTGATAATAATCACGTTTTCAGTTCACTAACGTCGGGGAAAACGATCCAAACCATACAAG
>NW_013952804.1:133689-136840 GCF_001266775.1 Austrofundulus limnaeus
GGACGGACAATTTATATTGTTAGTCTAAATTATGACATTTAAAATTATAACTCTAATTCAAACAGAATAGCCTGTTATATAACATAATTATGGAGTGTGATTTATTTTCAACTCAAAATATCTTCAAACTAACGAAATATAAAGTTATTAGTGAAGAAAGCCCGTCTGGATAACAGCAGACTGACTGCCCGTAAAATATACGACAGGTCTGGACCACTCGTGAATTTTGTTCGAATCTAAAAAAATTCTTAGAATACGAAAACATTGGTGAATGYCACAAATTCTCCTAAATCACTCGTACGCACAACTTAAGAACAAATCTGTGCGTACGAACGGTTCTTGCATGAGGCCCAATGAACCTGCTGTGATAAATGAACAATACTCCACCACAGCTGAGGGATGACGGGGAAAAGAGCTTTCATTTAGTGTGAAGTTGTCTTTGAGTCACAGAGGCAACAGGTCCAAACTCAGACAGATAAGCAGTAGAAGGTGGAGGTGAAGAGATGGAGACCTGGAGCTTCATGTATCAAAAACCTTGCGTTGCCCTCTTTTCACACAAAAATCCAGATGTATCAAGACTGAAATGAAGGTAGAAATGTGCACAGCCCCACTCCAACTCCTGGGTTGGTGTACACGTTTCTGTTCTGGTTCCATGAAACTGTTAATGATGTGAAAATGATTATAGTTCACACCAGATGCATGATTAACAATTATTACATCCATATGTATGCAGCAGTGGTGTAGAAAGTACACAAACACTTTACTTAAGTAAAAGTACAGATAAAAATTTTTACTTGAGTAAAAGTAAGTAATTAAGTACTTGCTTTTAAAAATACTTAAAGTATTAAAAGTAAAGGTACTTGCTTAATGTATTGCATAATGGTCTACAACAGGGGTGCCCTACCTTTTTGAACCAAGAGCTACTTTTCAAGTCGGCAGTTTGCCGAGACCTACTCGTCCAGTCTCAGTATCAAAAAACATTATTTTTCATCTCCCTACTCCTCACTTCTTTAAAGTAAATAAAACAGAAAATAATGTGTTGCTAGTTTTATTTAATTTAGAGTATTGTCAAACAAAAGTATCTACTTAACCATTTATTTACCTACAAAAAAAGAAAAGATAAAATCCATACTTAACTCCTGACAGAGAAACAGAAAAGTGATGCTCGAACAAAAAGGATAATTTTTTTTACCTCCTTCAATTAGTACTCCCTGTAACGTGCGAGCTATGAGGGCTGGAAACCTGTCCAGTGCGAGAACCACAGAGCCAAATAACTTTGGAGCACAGGAACACGTCTCCATTTCTTCAAAGAACTCTCCTCTCTTTCTCTCCATACAAGGGAGGAAAAACAAAACAAAAAACTAAAGTCAAAGCACACAATATAAAACTCTCGTTTATCCTATTACAAAAAGTGACTTACGATGGTGCAGATTCACACATCTCCAACAACTATTTCAAACCTCAATCTGCAGCAGGATGGTGTCATCTGTAGGTGTTGAAGAGCTCAGTCCCTCACTGGTCCAGACTGCCGGCTCCAGACCATTCAAAGAGTTCCACCTGGTTCACCACCTATAAATAAGACACACACACAGCCACGCTAGGTATGGAAAACAAGGGCACACCCAAACTGCAAAATAAATAAATTAATAACACAAAGGTGCCAGTCAGTGTATAAGACACAAGTCTGGTCTAAAATGTAATAAAAAACAACATACAGACACATTATGAAAAGTCTAGAGGAGACAACTTTTTATGCAAGCTATTAAAAAATAATGTATAAATAAATAATGTAAAAAAATGTATGTCTACCTTAGTGGGACTTCTGACACTGAGAGGAAGCCAGGGTCTCATAGGTGGGCGTTATGAGGTGGTTCAGGTGTAAGCAGGTCTCCAGATGATCACCAGTCTTTGTGGATCTGTTSTTGGACTTGATGATTTTCATGTGAGAGAAAGCTGACTCCAGAACTCTCCATCCATGTGACTTGTTGCTCTGGATTTGATCCCAATGTCATTTTGCAGAGTCAAAACCTAATTTTCAACCCAGAGCAGTACAGAATGAAAAACGGACACGAATTTGGACACATCCATCCATCCTGGTGGAAAACTGCACATCTTTATAGCAGCCACAATCTCACTTTTATTTTTTATATCACAGAAAAGCACGTCTGCAGCATCAAATGCTTCTTTCATAACTTCGTCATCTCTGAAAGACATGTGTTGAGGCAGGTACGGGGCTGCATTAGCATAGCAGCCTTACCTTAGGAGGGGAAATCCACCTCGTAGCATCTGTGCATTCTTTTGAAAGAAATGCTGTTCCACGTTATCCTTTTTGGACAAGCCAAGGCAGCACTCGAATTACATATGAGTCCTCTTCCCACTCCAGGTGAAAATAAAAAGTTTTTATTTGCTTGTTAGCTGTCTTTCGTTCATCATTTTTTTTCTGCCTCGCTGCCATGTTTTAACACATGACCCTAATCTCGCAAGACCATGTTTGGAGTGCTGTTTCACAGCACCCAAAACTAGCGAGACTGGAGTGCGTTCAAGAATGCAATGTTAAACAAACGATGACAAGGGTGCGTTCAAGAATGTAATTTTAAACAAACATTGCAAAGAGTTGGTTGAAGAATGCAGTGTTAAACAAATGTTGCGAAGGGCGCGTTTAAGGCTGCAATGTTAAACAATGTTGCATTCCACAAGCTCCGTGATCCATTGCTCCGTGAGCTACTGCTAATCAGCTAAAGATCTATCGGTAGATCCCAATGTACAGGTTGGCCTGGGCTGGTCTACAATACAGGTGCTGGTCATAAAATTAGAATATCATGAAAAAGCAGATTTATTTCAGTAATTCCATTTAAAAAGTGAAACTTGTATATTATATTCATACATTACATACAAACTCATATATTTCAAATGTTTATTTCGTTTAATTTTGATGATTACAAATTACAACAAATATATATATACACATACACACACACACATACATATCAGAAAATCCTACACCAGACAAGAATGAGACAACATTCCACTTGAAAAATCTCCATTGGGTCTACTCAGTTACAGACTTGATAAAAAGAGATGCTTCACAACAGTGGTAAACATGACACTGACCAGATTTGGTCTCATTCAGAACTGTCCTTTACAAAATTCC
>NW_013952804.1:138090-142311 GCF_001266775.1 Austrofundulus limnaeus
ATATGTATCATGTTGTGTGCCTACTGTATGTATATTTTTGATACATCAATGGTGTGCCATTTTAGTGAACAATGTTGCAGATACTTCATGTTTTTGTGTTTCACCTCTGTGACGCTGTTCACATTTGGACTTGTGGTTCTGTGCATCACCACAGATTATGACAACAGCTACAGAAGCTGTAAATTTACCACTAACCTCCTCAGTCATATCTCCACGAGTCATTTTTTGAGGCCATGGGTGTCACATTTCCTCTGGCCGACTCTCTGTGGTGGAATCTCTTGTGGGTGTGTTAGTGCTGGTGATGCTCCAGCAGGTCACGCAGAATCGCTCCGCTCTTCTTGAAGGAGGATCTAACGTATTTTCCTTCTTTGCAGTGGTTCAGTGGACCAATTACAGCAATTCCCCTCTCGCCATTAATTAGTGTCAAACTAAAAAAAACATAAAAAATAACTGTAACGTGATGTGAATGTAACTTGTAATGTAACTCATTACAGAAATGTAGTGGGGTAGAAAGTACAGATATTTAAGGTAAAATGTAGTGGAGTAAAATTCGAGTGTACCCATGGTTAAATCTACTTAAGTAAAGTACAGATGCATGAAAAATGTACTTAAGTACAATAAGAAAGTACTTGTATTTTATTACATCCCACCACTGGTATGCAGTTACTGTAGATAAAGGACATGCAAAGCTGTGCCAAAATACCTTTAACAACAGATTCAGCCTTACTGGAAGATATAATAAATAGTCTAATACACAGAGAGGGTATTTATACACAGAGTGTAAATGGACTGTACTTATATAGCGCTTTTCTATCCATCCAGGACACTCGAAGCACTTTATACTACAATCTGTGTCCTCATTTACCCATTCACACAGCACTCTACTAAGTCTCTACAAAGCTAACATGTACAATCACATTCATACACTGATGGGACACACATCAGAGGCATTAGGGGTGAAAGTATCTTGCCCAAGGACACAACAACTGAGACAGCTAGACAGGGGATTGAACCGGTGACCTTCCGGTCCCAGGACGACTCCCCTAACCACTCTGCCACAGCCGCTGAGCCACCCAGACATAAATTTCTAAATACATATTCTGTCCCTTTTTATCCCCAGAATATGTTCAAATAAAAGTAAATTACAAAAAACAAAAAAACACTCTATACTATACTGTAAACTACAACACCGCAGAGAAAACTCTCGGATGAGGCACTGCGACTCGTTTCTTCATATCAGCTATTTAATAAATTGAAATCTATGTTCTTCCAAACATCTGAGTTCCTCTGTGTTTCTCTATGTTTACAGTAATTACGTTCATAAACTCATGTGTGAAGCTGTAAAATATTTCCTGACTCAGAATGGATGGCTGCGCCCTCAGTAACAGCAGCTTCATGCACACACACACCCACACACACAATCACTTGTCTTTTGCACATCACAAACACATTTTTTACAGTCCACTACTTATTTAGAAAATTTTCTCACTCTCTATTTAATTCATAATTTTTTTGAATCTAGAAATAATTTCTGATCGTGCCGGGATCACACAAACATGTCCCTCACACACAATTTGCTTCTATTTAACATGTAAATGAATGCGTGTCAGGGGAGGTGTCTCACGTGTGCTCATTTCCATGTTGATTGGGATGTATTAAAGAAATGTGTATGGATTCTGGCGTACACACAGTTTGATACATCTGGATTTTTTTGTGCGTACGCCATTTTCTGGATTTCACCGTACGCCATGTTTCAGTAAAGAGAACTTTGTACATGAAGCCCCTGGTTGAAGCAGAAAGCCCTGACATAGGGGGTAACAAAATAAAAGTTAAAAAAGTCACTGTTAAGGAGATAGCCTGAGTCAGAGGTCTGCATCTGAAACAGAGCAGGAAAGGATTACGCTCTCACCAGTATAAAAATCTCATCCATTAATTTTTCTTCTGTCTTCTTTTAGTTTTGTCCTGTTTGACACTCGGGCCTAATGTCAGTTTCTCCTGGTTTAGTTCGATACAAGTTAAACAGCTGCACAGCGTAGAGTTACTGTGTGAACACTGTGGAATTCAGTCTGAAAGAGGCAAACCTGCACTTGGACCACATCTCAGAAACCCTGTTGAAGATATGGAACATTATTTCACATTTAGTCCATTAGTTTTATGGTGCTCTCTACATTTTGTGTCAGTGAAATCCCATTTCAGTTCTGACAAATGAATTATTTTAATGACAGTTTTGCTAAATATAAAGTGGTTACCTCAGTTTTAGACTTGGTCACCTTATTGCTGTTTTTTTTCCTGCCAACTGGCCCCCCAGGGTCCCCGTTTGCACGGGCCAGTGTGAAGAGCAAGAACGAGAGCTCATCTTACTTAAGAAGAAAAGAAAAAAGGATTCGCTTCACCATCCGCCACCTGGTCAAGTCTCAGACCTTCTACTGGACTGTACTGTGTCTGGTTGGCCTCAATACGCTGTGTGTGGCCATAGTACACTATGACCAGCCTGAGTGGCTAACTTATGCATTATGTAAGTTCAAGTTAATGTGTTTTATTTTAAAAATCCCTCTCTTCCCCTTTACTTCAGACTCAGGTCCTCTACCAGAGGCCTGGGACTTTCAGGATTCTGTTTAGTATCTTATCTGTTCCTGGGACTGAGCTCTCCTGGACTGAGCTCTGTGGTTGTTCCTGGGATCTGTTGAGGTCACTCTCCTAGTTTGGGGATCACAGCAACAAGTGCTCGAGTGATCACTGGGACTACTGATGTTTGACTCTCCATAACTTCTGCATTTCCTATTTCAGCTCTTGGTATTTCTCCAGCTTCTTGTGTTCCTTCTTCCCGATGTTATAGTCAGTTATGATCTCTACATCTGTCACCATTGCCTTCATTTGTTGCTTGTCAACCACAATATCTGGTTGGTCAGCCATCACCTGTTCATCAGTTTTGATCGGAAAGTCCCATAGTATACTATCTTCACCACCCTAGGTGGAGTCTCCCACTTTCACTGACCACAATGAAAGCACCACGTGTCGACCACACCCTAGGCTGTAGAAACTGCCAAACAGCATCTCAAAGCTCCAGCTGTTCAACTTAGAAGATATACTCAAGAAGCAAAAGCCAGGAGAATAAACAGGGTGTTTGTCACCACACCATTCAGAGACGGGGAAAACATGAGTAGATCCACCCAGAGCTGAGACTAGAGAAGATAGCTATCTCCTAGAACAAGAACCAGTGTTCATCACAGTGCCAGACATCCAAGACAGAGTTTCAGGAATGAAGAGCCCCCAGAAAGTGGCTGTTCCATCCAACAATATGCCTCTGTTCAACATGAAAGCTCCTGTCAGGCGTCATAGTGGGTAAGATGAATAGGCACATGGAACAACACCTGAGGGAGGAACATAAAGGAATTAGCACCAACACCAGGGGCATCAAGAACCACAGATTCTGGTCTTCAGAACCATAGCTTGAGAATGTAAGACCAGACACACAAACCTGTGCACTGCCTCGATCAACTACAGGAAAGCCTCTGACTCGATGCCACACATGGATACTGGAGGGACTGAAACTATACAATATCAACAGGACACTAAGAACCTTCATCAAGAACTAAATGGAATGTGCAAGACAGCTTTAGAGACCAAAGCATCAGCATCAAATGTGTCGTATACCAAGATGATGCTCTGTCCCCAGTCCTGTTCTCTATAGACCTGAACCCCCTCAGCCCGATCATTGCCAAGAGGGCTATGGATACCAGTTCCAGAGTGGAACAATTATCAGTCACCTCCTGTATATTTATGAAGCTGCATGTAGTGGAGCAGCTTAAACCAAATTTGCACAACAATCATGCAAAATGTGATGCAACTTTGGTATGATTGTTCCCAATGGGTTTCTGGGCAGTTCTACTTGACTGGCATTCTACAAATTCAAGATGGTGGCTATTTTTCAAAATGGCCAACATAATACTTTCCATAAGTGACTTTGTGTATACAGTCCCCTTCAAAAGTACTGAAACAACAAGTCAAATTCCCTTGTTTTTGTTGTAAATTGAAGACATTTTGGTTGAAGATCAGAAAATGGGCATGAGACAAGCTTGGTTCAAACAAAGGGTCGTGTGTTCTGAGTTGTTTAAAACATCTACATGTAAATACCAGGAAATAAAAGCTGACATTCAGAACTCTTGTCTCATGCTTATCTTTTGATCTTAAACCCAAATGTCTTCAGTGGACAACAAAAAC
>NW_013952804.1:144011-150100 GCF_001266775.1 Austrofundulus limnaeus
AAAACTCAAGACAGCCATAACATTATGTTTCTTTACAAGTGTATGTAAACTTTTTACCACAACTGTAATAGCCTGGCCAAAGGAGGAGATAATTGACACAAAGACTCAAAGGTCCCCCACAATGTATGGAGGGTTTCACCCCAAGTCCAGCACACTGAGACTATACGCTAATAGGAAGTAGGGAGGAAGAGAACTAGTGAGCAGCAGAGTCACTATACGGGATGAAACCAGTAAGATTACATAGAGTACAAAAGGAAAGTCTCTGATGATGAACTGATGAGTGAATGCCTCAGACAGCAGCAGAATCCCAATGTGGAAGAGGTGGAGCCATCATGGAAAGATAAAACCCCACGAGGCATGTACCACCTGCAGATTGAAAAAGTGTCTGTTATCAACAAATCCTACCAGTGGTTAGTCATCACTGGTTTGTAGATCTTGATCTGGAAGCCTTACAGTGTCTTAGCTCTTGCATTCTCCACCACCAGTGGGGTCTCCCATTTTGACTGTGGGACTTCCAGTCCATACCAGGCACATTTTTTCCTGTATATTATTCCAGCAACTTGGTTATGGTGCTGCATGCATGCTATGCCTGTCTGCATCTTACACCTTGTTATGTGTTGGACTGTATCAGGGCCATCTTGGGTCTTGTCTGATATGGTAGACCCTGGCCTCTATTGCTCTTGTGCTGAGGATCTGTTCTTTTGTTGCTGTGATTAGTGCCTCTCTGTCTTTCAGTCCAGCCTTCTCTAACCAAACAGACATTGTGATTGACAAGCAATAGAAGAAGGCAGTGGTGACAGATGTAGAAATCCCAAATTACTGTAACATCAGGAAGAAGGAACAGCTGGAGAAATACCAATAAAATGTTTTTCATATTGTTTTACAAGACTTTTGATTTCTTTACGCCTTATTTATGAAATAAAAAAATCCATTGTTTGCAAGCATTTTTTCCAACCAGTCTTATCACATACAGTATAACACACCAGACCAGTGTTTAATACTGTATATGTGTTGAAATAATCCAACAGTCTTTAATCCCAGACATTAATCTGTTGTTTCTTATCTTCTCTGGAAAGATCTGGCTGAGTTTGTGTTCCTGGGCTTGTTCCTGGTTGAGATGTCCATGAAAATGTACGGCCTTGGACCTCAGAACTACTTTCACTCTTCGTTCAACTGTTTTGACTTTGGGGTGAGTGCCTCTGTTCAGAACCATAAAGCCTGTAGACCTGCAACACTAATCAAACCTTGTCTACAGGTGATTATCGGCAGTATTTTTGAGGTGATCTGGGCTGCAATGAAACCTGGTGCCTCATTTGGGATCAGTGTCCTTCGAGCACTAAGACTACTCCGGATCTTCAAAGTCACCAAGTGAGTCATGAGGATTTCCTGTGTGCTGGAGCCCAGGTTTGACTGAACACTCATTGGCATGTTTGTGCCTGTAGGTACTGGAACTCTTTGAGGAACTTGGTAGTATCACTACTCAACTCCATGAAGTCCATAATCAGTCTGCTGTTCCTGCTCTTCCTCTTCATCGTTGTGTTTGCTCTGCTGGGCATGCAGCTGTTCGGTGGACAGTAAGTAAGGGACAGGAACACATAGAGACAGGGACAAACAACTATGCAGTCTCTGTCACATTGAGGGTTACCATTGAACTGAACATTTTTAATCTGTTGGAGAAAACATGCGAACTCTACACAGAAAGGCTTGGACAAACCTGCTACCTTCTTGGTGGCTGTGGAGCAGTGGTAGAGTGGTAGACTTGGGAATGTCACAGGTCCTACTCCCCATCATGCCCAGATGTGATGTCCTTGAGCAAAACACCCAATCCCAACTGCTGCCTCGGCATTTAAATAGCTGCTCCACCTGAGTGCGTCTCATCTTTGTGTGGGAACTAGGGTTGTAACAATACATCGATCCATATCGATATATCGATTTGAATGGTTAATAATTCAGTTATATCGAGACAAAATGAAAATATTGATCTATAGTCATCATATGCTCAATGTGAATTTATATCATCTGCCCATCTAACACAGTCATTGTGTTAGATGGGCATATGAAATTGCATTATATCGATTGCAGACATGAACTGAATTGAAATCTTATCGTGACAGACTTTGTGATATCGAGAAATATCGAATCGTCATCCAAACATATTGATGTAATATTGTATCATGATAAAGCTGGTGATTTACACTCCTAGTGGGCAGGGTCAACCCTAGAAATTTGGGGGCCCTAAGCAAGATGTACTGTATTTTGGGGGTCCTACTTCACCATAAATAGACAATAAAAAATTTGCTAAATTAAATGCTGTATGTAATTATAAACCTGGAGCATAAAATTTTACCACTTTCTCACAGTGTACCATAGTTTATTGCTCACTGAGCACACTCACTAAATGTTGTATGAGCGACTGTAAATGGGTAAATGAGGACAAAGATAAAAAATTAAACTTGAAGAAAAGATAAAGATTGGATAGTTAAGCACTGTGAGTAGACTGGTTGATCAGAAAGGATCTGTGTAAATACAGTCCATGTATCATTTATTAATCTGAATGATCAGTGTTGAAGCTTTTAAAATGAGATTACCAGTAACTTTGCTTTGACTACTACAGGATTCCAAACTATTACGTGCTGTGTAATAATGTAAAGTGCAAAGTTTTACACAAATATACTGTATATGCTAATTCAAGAGAATTAAAAAAAGATTATGGTATGTTTAAACATTTATTTTTTAATTGGTAACAAGCCAAGTACATAAATAAAACATTAAATACACATTCAAATCTTAACAGGAAAAAGTTTTTACAAAATGTAATTGTTTAGAGAAAAATATATTAATTTGAAAAATCCTTATGAAAAAATATGTAATTATATTGTTCAAAAATAATTTCAAAAGCTTATTGTAGCCACTTTCTTTTTCTAAAAATGTTCTGTTCCTTGTTCTGCTAGTGGGAGCATACAGTATAATGATGACAATACAAAGTACATTACAGACTTGCAAAAGACAAGTAATGTTGACTCTAAAAGCCTGAAATGGATTCTGGAAACCACAGTTATTTCTCTAAACCCTCACTCAGTTTTTGTCTTCAAATAAACTATTTATTAATTTAATGAATCGTTTTGTCTGATTATTAGATTAGATTATAATTTTCGATCACCAGATGTGGGGGTAGGGGTATAACTGCAGTGAAAACCTTGTTTTTTGCTCACAGGTTCAATTTTGAAGATGAAACACCAACAACTAACTTTGACACGTTCCCAGCAGCCATCCTCACAGTGTTCCAGGTAAAGAGCAACATGGTGCCGTGTTATTTCTCTGCTCTGCCTGAACTGAGCCGGAAACCTTCCCTCCTTTCAGATCCTAACAGGGGAGGACTGGAACGCTGTCATGTACGACGGGATTAAATCACAGGGAGGTGTGCATGGGGGAATGTTCTCCTCCATTTATTTCATCGTCCTCACTCTCTTTGGAAACTGTATCCTGCTGTGTTGAATTTGAATATCAGCTTCAGTAAACAGTGGTTTGGTGTAGATGGTTTCCTGACCTTAAAGAACCAGACACACTCCTAAATGTCTTTTTGGCCATTGCTGTTGACAACCTTGCAAACGCCCAGGAGCTGACTAAGGTACAGTATAGTCTGTATACGATGAACCCAGTTATAGTGCTGCTGGTTTTTACTTTATTTTTATTTTTTAATCTCTGTTATGTCAGCATTTTGAAAACACAATAGTTTACTTAAAAAAACTTGTTGTGAAAGCGTCTGAATGCTTGCTGTGGATTAGATACTAGTTACTGTATGTGATCAGATCAGAGGTGGGAACATGTTGCTGACAGTTGACATGAAAAAAGGACTGTTATTCGTTATATATGAATGTAAGTTATCTTTCTCTTTAAGGATGAGGAGGAGCAGGAGGAGGCCATCAATAAGAAGCTTGCTCTCCAGAAGGCCAAGGAGATAAAGGAGGTCAGCCCCATGTCTGCTGCTAACATTTCCCTCACAGCGTGAGTCAACCTCTCTGAATATTTCTTTATACATTTATCACTGTCCACAAACAGAGAACCTCCACAGGAAGTTTATTTGAACTTTCAGCTCTGGACGCATTGGTTTAGGATTGGAAAGGACAGTTCAGTCAGGTTTATTTTTTTCAGCTTGACTTGCTTGTTGCAGCAGAACTGTGGACCTCTTACAGATCACAGAGTGATGTTTCCCTCCTTTCTCAGTTTTCTAACACAGTGAGGGTGCGTCGTCCACCAGCAATCTCTCCATTATTCCTCTGTTGTCTCTTTAGTCTCACCCCACAGTTTTTAACACCACTGGTTGCTCACACCTTGTTAAACTACCTCATGTGTGTGTGTGTCAGCTTTTACCTTTTTGTTTGACAGTTGTGGTATTTGTGTGAGTGTAACGCTTTGCTGTATGACTGATCTTTATGTTAAAGATTTGTTTTCAGTGACCCCCACCTCCACAGATTGCAGGAAATGATGGTTTGAACTAACTCATCCTTAAATAGATTAAACTAACGACTTGTTGTGACAACAACAACACAACAACAACAACAACACTAACACTAACTTCAGTTTTCAGTATAAAGGCTCATTTCTCATTCAGTCTTTGTTATTGAGACCTGTACTGATTTACATTTCTACCCTAAAGCTAAGCCTTATGATGGCGTATTTGGACCATTTTGTAGACGAAAAAAAATCCCTCAGAAATTCCCGTGATTGAAGGTAATATTTTTTTATATTTAAACAGAAATATTTTCTGACATTGTAAAGTCAGAAATTTACAAAAAAACAAACAAACAAATTAATCAGAAAAAAAAAAACAAGTTTTAAAGGGTGATTCCATTTGTTTTCATAACCTTGAGCCCCTTTAATCTGCTCTAGTTAAAATCTAAAACATATAGGCACTTCAAACCTGGACTACATTATTCTACACTGATTGTAGAATATTTATAACCAAGTGTGTGGTTTGTGAAACATATATTTGATTTGTGAAACTTCAATATAGGACAATTTCAGCACTTTTTATGTATTTTATGAACAAATAGAGCATGGTCAGATGGAGAGGTGAGAGAATTAGAGCGACTGAAGCAATACGTAAGTATTTCATAGACACAAACATCTCAAAGTGCTTAACAGAATTTTTTTTCAAATGATTCATAGGCTTTTATTTTGAAAAATCCGGTTACTGAAACAGTACATGTCACCACAAGTTGGGGAAATTGATGGTGATATTACTTGGCTGCATAGAGTTTTGAAAATTCTTTTTCTCTATAGGCTCTATGATTATTTTGGATGCTCCTATTGCTTCAGCCACTTTAATTCTCTCACCTCTCCAGCTGGTCATGCTCAATTTATTCATAAAATGCATTAAAAATGCTGAAATCATCCTATATTGAAGTTTCACAAATCAAATATATGTTTCACAAATCACACACTTGATTATAAATATTCTACAATCAGTGTAGAATAATCTAGTCCAGGTTTCTATCAGGTTTTTGAAAAAGTCAAAGATGAACGGGTTTGGAACGAAACAGACTAGGGAGACCAAATGCAAAAAGTAAGTGATTTTATTTACAGTGAAGGTCAGGATGGGAGACTGGGAGGAGCTGCAAAGGAAAGTGAGCCGGTGAGTATTTGTTTGACGGTGATGAGATCTTGCAATAATGATAAGTATATTATTTCTTACAGGCATATGAGGGAGGAGCAGCACAGAGGAGAAGGTGAGGATCCACGGAGGTAAGTTGTTTCCTTTTGTTTCCAGGTTGAGTTGATCAAAGGTGAGCAGGTGAGTTCCTGAGGCGTTGGAGGCAGACAGGCAGGTGAGCAGGGCGGAGATGTTACTTCCTTTAGACGACACGGCAGGATCACAGGTAGGAACACTGGACATAAAAAACACAGTAATTATCAACAAGAAGGTTTTCAAAGAAGAGCAGCCAGGACAAATACCATAAGGCATGTGTTGCTCCGGCGAGGATCAGTTCACCAGTGTCGTCTTATAAAGCCCTCAGGTGCTCATCAGGGGATCAGCTGCAGCTGCGCTGATTAACGCCTTGGCCAACCAGGAAACTGCTGGTGAAAAA
>NW_013952804.1:153621-162545 GCF_001266775.1 Austrofundulus limnaeus
TCTTATAAAGCCCTCAGGTGCTCATCAGGRGATCAGCTGCAGCTGCGCTGATTAACGCCTTGGCCAACCAGGAAACTGCTGGTGAAAAACTCAAATTGCTACAGTTTGAAGTGTGAACAGTAGTTTTAAACTGAAGACGATTAAAGAGTCAAGACATTACAATTTCAGAAAATATTTAATTTAAATAAAGAGCATTTTTCTTTTCTACATAACGTCATTTCCAATTTTTGGTCTTGAAAATTTCTGACCTTAATCTCATCATTCCGAGTTTTTATTTATTTATTTAGATTTACTCCTTTTTTTCCATTTGCAAAATGTCTCTAGTATACCCTCATCTGGCTCTGTCTGCACTGAGTTAGTTTGTGACAGGTTGTACAGTGAGAGTTTCCTAAACATCTCAATGTTTGTGGATGTTCTTCTCTTCCAAGTGTGAGTCACAGGACTCCACTGTTGTGTGGTTTGAAATATGAACATGTTAAAACAGCTAAATGACAGTTTAGTGTTTGTAATTCTAGAGGTGGCTTTCCAAAGACAAGATCTGTTTAAAACAAACAAATCAGGGAACATTTTAGTAAATTTTATCTAATAGATATGTATTTTTGGGGTGGTGGTGGTTTGTTTGCTCTCTGAACACTTTGAAAACCTGTGAGTCAGGTAATAACTGTTTATTTAGCATTTTTATTCAGACTTTGAATTAAGTTTTGTTGTCTGTTTTTTAAATTGTTCCTCATGATATTTGTTGACAGTTTTATTGTTTTTAGTTTCATGCACTTTGTGCTGTTTGTGTCTGTGAAAATTTATTGTTCGGGTGCTTTAACCTGACCCAGGATAGATTTGAACATATAGATCACACATAGATAAAACATGGTAAACAGCTGTGAGTGTGCTCTGAGGGATCAGAGACGTCTTCCAGCTGCAGTCAGAACAAAAAGGAAGTGGCTCTGACCAAATGACCTGCAGAGACTGTGTGGAAAAATAAGAAACAAATTTTGTCTTTTGCTCTGATTGCTGCCTCATCCTCTGGTTATGTTGTGTAAATGATAAATTAACACATACAACCTGTTGTAAATTCCAGGCTGTAAAACTGGATCTGCTTCCTGTCACCTTTAAGTTCAGCCTTATCTGTGCACTTTTTTTTTTTACTGAAACTTGATTTGACCCTCTATGTGTAACCTCTTCTGTTCCTTTTCCTGCTGCTTGTGTTTCAATGTTGCTCCTTTATGTGTTTGTACTGTAGGAGTTATGTCTGCACCCCAGTCCATCACTACCTGAGGTAAACACCCAGCTGCCTCGCAGTAAGCCCGTATGCTGATGATCATCCAAACAGTCACACATGATCATCGTTTCATTGTTTGAATTCTTCAAACCAAGACTGACTGAGCTGCTCTGCATTTTTATCATCCACACCTGTTTGATCCCATCTGTCCATGAAGAACTAATCGACTGCTGGACCTCTTTACTTAGCTTTTAATAGTGTTTGTTTGGTAAGCAAGGGTTACTCCTGCACAATGCTACCAAAAACACACATTTATTATTGTATAGTTAAAAGACTGACCTCTGCCTCTCTAAAGGGATAGTCTGGTCATTTTTAAAGTGATGTTCTGTCAAATTATCAATGGTTAGTAGGAACATTGACATCAGAGCACAGAATGAAGGCTAAGCTAATGGCTAGCCAAATGAGAACCTGTTTATTGTTTTTCAGGTTTATAACTTAAACCCACTGAAATGATTTCTGTAAATCTGTATAGTTCTGATTCATCAGTCCACTAAGACCTGAGCAAAGGTTTAAACTGACTAGATGTACTGATCAGACCAGCAGATGACATGATCCAGACTTAAAAATGTAACCCAGGGCACAGACACTTAAAGTACTCGAAAAAAGGTTTTAATAAAAAGAGGCTGACAAGTGCTCAAAAACACTTACATTCACATAGCATAACTTAGGACTTCAAAACTCTCTTAGGGACCGAACAGACTGACAACACAGTACAATGATCAGAACAAAGGACTGAAGACAGGACACCAAATTTATATTTGCCTTTATATTTATATTTACCTTTATAGGTAAACTAATGAGGGCAAATTAGAAACACCTGGGAGAAACACAGGGGCAATCAGGTGTGCAGAGGTGGGGCAGCTGCACAGAGGAACACAAGGGAACACTGAAACACTAGGATAAACAAAGCAAAATAAACTCAGACCATGACAGGACCCTCCCCTTAACGACGGCTCCTGACGTCGCCAAGAGGAGCTAGACAAAACTGAGGGAAACACGTGACAACATAGACTCAAAGACAAAAACACATAAAGTCCTGGGGGTCGAGAGACCCCTCCAGCTGTGGCAAGAGTTCTGGGGGCTGACCAGGGAACCTTCCCAGATGAAACAAAAGTTCTGGGGGCCGACCAGGGAACCTCCCAGACGAAGCAAAAGTCCTGGGGGTTGACCAGGGAACCACTCACAGCGAAGCCCCGCAGAAGCAGACGTTGAGCCCCAGGAGGAGGCGAGAGCAGACGTTGAGCCCCAGGAGGAGGCGAGAGCAGATGTGGAGCCAAGGGAGGAGGCGAGAGCAGATGTGGAGCCAAGGGAGGAGGCAAGAGCAGACGTGGAGCCAAGGGAGGAGGCAAGAGCAGACGTGGAGCCAAGGGAGGAGGCGAGAGCAGACGTGGAGCCAAGGGAGGAGGCGAGAGCAGACGTGGAGCCAAGGGAGGAGGCGAGAGCAGACGTGGAGCCAAGGGAGGAGGTGAGAGCAGACATTGAGCCAAGGGAGGAAGGGGGAGGCGATGAAAAGACGGCGGAGATTGCTGAAACAGGAGCCTTGGCGACGGCAAGCACAGGCGACAGAGGCGACGAAGAGGGGACATCTGATGACCCAGGCGACATGGAGGCAACGGGCGACAAACCAGGCGAAGAGGAGGCGATGGGCGATGACCCAGGTGAAGAGGAGGCGAGGAACGACGACCCAGGCGAAGATGAGGCGAGGAACGACGACCCAGGCGAAGATGAGGTGAAGACGGTCGACTCACAAACCACCAGGACTACCAAGACCTCCGACTCTGGGACCACCGAGACCTGCAGCTGTGGAACCACCGACTGTGGAACCACTGGGATCTCAAACTCCGGAACCACCAGCTATGGAACTACCGTCTGTGGAACCACTGAGACCACCATCTCAGGAATGACCGGAACCTCCACCTGTGGAACCACCAACTGTGGAACCACTGAGACAGCCACCTGTGGAACCACTGAGACCACCGGAACTGGAACCACCGACTGTGGAACCATCGACTCCGGGACCACCGGGACTGGAACTGCCGGAACCACGACTGTGGAACCGGGACCACCAACTCCGGGACCACCGGCACCCCCGATTGAGGAACCACCAAGACCCATGACTCCGGGACCACCAGCTGCAGAACCACTGACTGTGGAACCGCCGAGACCACAGGCTGTCGAACCACCAACTCCGGATCTTTGGACGACTCAGCAGACAAACCAGATCCTGGAACAACAGCAGGGGTGGGTGGGTGGGCAACGGAGTCCTCAGCCAGGACCCTCCATGCGAAGGCAGAGAGTTTCTGGTGGCCAGGGTACCTCAGTAGCTCCAGACGTGCCGACAGGACCCTCACAACTTGACGGCAGATCATAAGCCTGGTGGTAGGGGTGGGAGACCACCGGAGCATCATCAAAGCCCCTCTGATCAGGGCGTGAGTGATCCGGAGCTCCTCCGGCGGCAAGCATGGGACCGGCTCCCCCAAAGCAGCTGAGGAAAAACCGGTTGTGGGGAAACCAGTGGACGGGTCACAGTCATCCGTTAGTGGGGAGAAAATATATCTGTCTATGGGCTGGGTGTTTGGTCTGATCATTCTGACACGATCCAGACTTAAAAAGGTACCCCAGGGCACAGACACTCAAAGTACTCGAGAAAAGGTTTTAATAACAAAATGAGGCTGACAAGCAGCTCAAAAACACTTACATTCACGTAGCATAACTTAGGACTTCAAAACTCTCTTAGGGACCGAACAGATTGACAACACAGTACAATGATCAGAACAAAGGACTGAAGACAGGACACCAAATATAAAGGTAAACTAATGAGGGCAAACTAGAAACACCTGGGAGGAACACAAGGGCAATCAGGTGTGCAGAGGCGGGGCAGCTGCACAGAGGAACTCAAAGGAACACTGAAACACTAGGATAAACAAAGCAAAATAAACTCAGACCATGACAGGAGAGACTTATCTATCATAAGTTTTTTTTACAGAAATAAAGCAACTGGACTTCTGTCTGTACGTAAAGACAATTCAACTCCTAAGCCCCTTTTGACTGTTTTATTATTATTTTTTTAGGTTTTAAATGGTTTTCAATCCTTCTGTGCCTCTTTTGACTAGTTTATAGTGGTTTTTGGAGGTTTTAGGGGTTTTCGGTCTTCCTATACACCAAGACTTTTCACTGTAAGGCATGGTCGTGGCGGTGTGGCGAAGTCAGACGTCACGCCGTTGCAATACGTTTGGCTCTATATTCTAAATTCTACATATTTCAGCCAATGTGCACCAAATTGCCTGGGATCAATCCTAATCCGCCCCCAACAGTAAGGCAATGTAAGATTTGGTGGGTCTGGCCTAATTACTCCATAGCGCCCCCTACAATATTTTAAAAAATCAGCCCCAAGCCATGCTTTGACTGACAGTTGTGAAATTCAGCACACATGTGTAATGTATCAGGACCTACAAAAAGTCTCTTGGAGCCATGGTCCAAACGCCAAAGGAAGTTGGCCATCTTGGATCAAAGCTGCCATTTTGTCTCTTTTTTTGTACAGGTATCTGTGCGAACTTGTCCTACAGTTTTTAACTTACAGACTTCAAAGTCACTCAGGACAGTCTTATGGCAATGGAGATCAAATGATATCAAATGATTTTTGCTGGAAAGGTAGAGGTCTGAACAGTCCTCACTGCACTGACTTGCAGACACCACACAGCTCAGTCTGGGTTTGGGGGTTCTGGTCTTAGCCAGCCCAGCCTGCAGGTAAATCCTAACTTACATGATGAAGCATCTCACACTCTCACAACTCTGCACACTTTAGTTGTTGGAGCTGAGACAACTCTCTGGATGAGGAACAAAATATTTTCTGAATAAAACTTGAGTTTAATTTATTTTATTTTTTGGGGCGTGGGGAGGGTAGATTCTGTTGTATGTTCTGGATGACTGAATCTACACCAGCAGCTCACATACATTTGTGAGGCAACATACATTGTCTAGAAGAAGAAACACCCACAACATAAACAAATGGTCTAACACTAAAGTGTAGAGCAGAGGAGGTCTGATCCTGGTCTAGGAGGGTCTCTGTCCTGCAGGTTTGACTTGAATCACCACTTCAGGTTTTACCTGCAGTTGTTATTCATTCAAATCAGGTGTGTTGGAGGAAAATAAAACTCTAAGACCTGCAGGATAGGGGTCCTTTAGGACCAGAATTAGACACCCCAGGTAAAGAGGATTCATATTTGGTAATGTCTTTTTCCACAATGATTTATTATTTTTGAAAGAGAAAGTTCTTTTATAGTCCTGTAAAATTGTTAAGGTCAAAGGCGAGATAGGACCCAAGGACAGACACGAAGAACTAAATAAAACTTATTTATTACAGTACCTCCCCCTCAACGAATTGTCACCTGACGATTAACACAAACACAGGAGGGCGAAGGGGGTTACAGCAACACAGGGTGGTGGGCAAGGAACAGAGA
The DNA here is from genome assembly GCF_001266775.1 of Austrofundulus limnaeus. Taxonomy (NCBI): domain Eukaryota; kingdom Metazoa; phylum Chordata; class Actinopteri; order Cyprinodontiformes; family Rivulidae; genus Austrofundulus; species Austrofundulus limnaeus. The sequence continues at coordinate 159,358 of NW_013952804.1, forward strand.
CAACAGGAAACACGAGACACAAGAAAAGACAAGGAACAAAGAAAATCAGAAAAAACAAAACCAAAAACTGACAGGGAACCCCTGGGAGAAAAACAAAACCAAAAAACAGTCACTAAGATGGCCCTAGGCACATCTGAAGGGAGCAGAAAGTTCAGGAGGGTGCCCAACACAGGCAGGATTTCAGGAGGGTGACCCGGGACCCGGCCATGGCGAGAGAGGAGCTCTGAAGGGTGGCCCGAGAAACAGCCATGGCGAGGAGAGAGTTCAAGTGGTCGGCCAGGGGCCCGACCACAGCGGAGGTAGAGCTCAGGAGGTCGGCCGTGTGCCCGGTCGTGTCGAAGGCGGAGCTCTGGAGGTTGGCTGTGGGCCCGGCCTGTCAAGTGTGGTGTGGCAATAATCCAGAGCGCAGGAGAGTTCAAAAAATCAAAATCACAAGGTCCTTAATATAACTTAAGGAGGGCTGAAAATACAGCAAAAACTTACTTAAATGACAAGGGTACAAGGAACATGAGCACAGGAGACATGGAGTTGACAAAACAATGATTCCATAATGACACAGAGAAAAGATAGTGCTTAAATACACAGGAAAACTAATGAGGTAACAGAAAACACCTGAGGAAACGAAAGCAACACTAATCACAGAAACTTAACACACCTGAGACAAAAAGGAACTCAAACAGAAAACCCACATGAACAAAAACCAAAACAGGACCTAAAAAAACCTAACCATAGTACAAAAAACAGAAACCAAAAACTAAACTATGACACGGCCGTGTTGAAGGCGGAGCTCTGGAGGATGACCCGCAGCCCAGCAACAGAGGAGTTTGATCTCTGGAGGACGGCCAGGGGCCCGGCCACGGCAATGGAGAAGCTCTGGAGATGCCGATTCTGGAGGCTCTGGCGAGGCCGGTGATGAGAGCTCCAGGGCTGCAGAAGGTGATGAGAACTCAGTTAGGGCTGCAGTGAGAGCTCTGCTGAATCTGCAGTGGCCGGTGTGGAGGTCTCATCTGCAGCAGAGGCCGGCATGGGCTCAGGAAACTCCGGCAGACCCGAGGACTTACAATCCCACCCAGGAACTTTAACTTAAACTCAATTCACACCTTATTCCTAACCCCCAAACCAAACCAAAACCAGCATGCATACATGTGGGGACCAGGCTTTGGTGAGGCTTTGTTTGTCTGGAAAATAGTCCCTACGATGTAGCAAAAACATGTCCACACACACAAACATTATAAATGAATGGATGTCAAAGCATGGTAATGGAGCCATACTTGGCTTTTGTTCAGGTGTAACCATGATCAGCTCTTTCCACGGCATTCTGTGATGAATGGTTCTTTATCATGTCTAAAGCATCTTGATCAAACTGAATCATTCAGCATAGAGGGTCTATAGCTATGTTTATGGACATAAGTAATCAGAATAAACAACCAGTCAGAATAAATTATGTCATGTAAACATTCTGATCTGAATATTCTGATGTGATTCAGCTCAGTTGGAATGAGAGGGCTGGTTTATGCATGGAAACACATTCTGATCATGTTCTGATTGTGAAAAACTGACCTGACTGCAGCACAGAACTTTCAAAGATGTTTATTTCCTCCCACTCCCAGACAGCAAACGTTGCTTTGCCACAAAAATAATTAACTAAAAATAAAAAAGCACATGTTGCAGTGCCTGTAGCTCGATCGTGGGGGCAGTAACATCTCCTCGTTAATAAACCTGCTCCATTCTGTGCGCTCAGAAGACACATTTGAACGTTTATGTTCATTACAGAAGTAGAACTTCTTCTTCTGTGGTTTTTTAGTAAAAGTTTACGCTTCTATCAGTACTATTCTGAATAAAAGCCTGGTGCTTGGAAACACTCGTCATGAACAGATTCATTCATTTTATACTCATGTAAACGACACATTCTGAATATTTAATTCGAATACATTTCAATCCCATCACAAAATTTTGTGCATGTAAACATAGCTTTAAGTGTCATTAAATGGTGAAAGCTGTTTTATTTGCCTCTCAGCCTCATAAAGGGAGTCATTGTTCTCATGACAAAGCTTTCTGTCTACACGTTGCAGATGTGACAAACCTTTGGCAAAGCTGTGACCCTGACAAGGTTAGGCCTCAGAGAGGGCTCTTTAACTTTTCTTTCTGTGGTCTGAACTCCATCTTTTGTCTTGTTTGTCTTTTTGCAGTAAAGAGCAGCAGAGACCCATGAAAGCTATGTCAATGTGGGAGCAGAAAGCCAGCCAGCTGCGGAGGCAGAACCGAGCGAGCTGCGAGGCTCTGTACGAGCCGGACGAGTCCGTCGGCCTGCCCTCAGACCTCCACATCCGCCCCGACATGAAGACCCACCTCGATCGGCCCCTGGTTGTTGGCCACTGTGATGGGCCTCTGCTGGGTGGCCATCAGCATCACTGTCACAAGGCCTGCACTTCAGAGGACGCCGAGACCACCGCTGAGCCACCTCCCACTTCTCACCATCCTCGCCACCACCACCGCCACCGAGACAGAGATCGGACCAAAGTAAACGACAAGACCAACGACAACTGTGACGGCAGCAAGGAGCGGAGGCACCACGTTCACCACAGCCGCTCCAAAGACCACGACTCCAGTCGAGTCAAAGAGGGGAGAGGCGAGAGGTCCCGCAGCAGAGAAGGCGGAAGGAGACATCATCATCATCAGACGTCAGTAGATGAGAGYGCAGGTGTGGCTATCACAAGTGAGAAAGAGCACCATCGTCATCATTCTCATCGACAGTCCAGAGGGGGGAATGGAACAGTGAGCAGTGGAGGAGCGGGAGAGCGGAGACCCCACCGAAAAGATGGATCTAACAGGGACAGTGACCGAAGTACCAGAGGAGACAGCAGAGCCAACGGAGAGAGGAGGAGACATCGCACTCATGGGTCCAGAGGCCAGTCCAAAGATGAAGGAGAGGAAACCAGCGAGAGAGACAAGATACTTACTAACAGGTAACTTATTTTTCCCCTCATCAGCTTTGCTACACCAGACTGACAGCATTCAGCTGTGAAAGCTAAAAAAATCCTTAACTTGATTTCTAAAGTGTTAAAACTGTGCTGTCTGTTTCTGACAGTCAGGCAGACTAAAAGAGAAAAAAATTGTGGTTTTTATGTTTCCCAGTTATTTGAAGATCATTTTACTAAATTCATAGGATTAATAAAACAACCTAATAT
>NW_013952804.1:163076-167916 GCF_001266775.1 Austrofundulus limnaeus
TCCCGTTCAGTGGGGGGGCTCGCACGTGCGCTGTGATGCAGTTTACTTGGCATCTGAAAATTCATTTCCTCAAAGGTATTTTGATCACGGAGTGAGAAGTAGTTAGGAGCACAGCAGCCAGTTTCAGTTTCACTTTCAATTTCACTCATTCTGCCGAGAGCCTGCAGGACACATGGGTGGGGTGGGGGGTGGGGATGTGTGCTCTGTGACGAGGAAGTTCGGCTTAAAGACACGTCCCAGAGGTGTTCCTGGTACCAAAAGGCGTTTCTGGTCCCCACCTGTCGTTTTGCTCCTCAGCATGGCTTCCTAAAAGTACTGCAGGATTTCTCAAACATGCATGAATGAGTCAGCGCAAGGCTTTGGGCATGTTTTTATGAGATTATAACATTATAACATGATATAAAACTCAAAAAAAGTTGATTTTATATCATATTGCCCCTTTAAAACTCCAGAAATGGGCTAGTGAGTCTACTGTAATGTTAACCAGGTGTGCAGTCCTGAGATAAACATGAAGTATTATGGATGGCTGAAGCTTTAACCAACAGTCAGCTACATGGAAACAATATTCCTCCATAAAAACCTGGTTTCTTTCTAATTCTACCTTTTACTCTTCCTCTCATATATTTCTAAACTCCTTACAAAGAGTCCATACAAAAAAAGTCACTGATGATGCAGAAATTAAGAAACTAACATTCAGTTCTGTTTTCTACTGAAGTGGCTAAAAAAAAGTCCATACAGCTGAATTCATATTCCGTCATTCAGCAAGAGCTCTTGCACCAGAGCTACTGCTCATCTGTGATGCATTCAAGTCCAGAAAAGACTCAGGTTACTTTGGCTGGCAGAGATGTGTGCTCTGTGAGTGCTTCTAGTTTCAAATTTATTCAACATTTTGGTGAATCTATGTTTTGAGAACACAAGTTCTTTACAAAATAATAATGATAGTTTCTTTATTTTCAGGGGTTCTGAGTTCAAGTAAAACATGGCGAAAAATCCCCACTGGTTACAACAGAGAAATAATCTACTAAACACACATTTCCTCACTTTTTGTACTGTTTTTCTTTTTGGAATTTCCGAAGTCTGATTGGAATAACTGCACGAAAGCCAACACAAAGTTTATTTCCAGGTGGAACAGACTTAGTTTGTGTTGGAGACAAAATGTAAAGCAGGCTGATAGTTCTGCTCCAAACTGAAAGGTTTGTCCTGTTAAAGATAATGTCTCATTGACACAGATACTGTCTGTCACACATTAGTACCACAGATTCTAACAATCATATGCCTCCTAAAGGCTCAGCTTCTTGGAGAGCAGAGCTGCTGGCTGTGAATGTTGAAACTCTTCAGAAAAGCTTGATTAGTTGTTAAAGCCTGAGGTTCAATCGTGCTGCAGTGACAACTTGGTTCAGACTGTGTTCACCTGGAGGTATTAGCTTTGAGGGAACCAAAACTGACAACAAAGTGTACAATCCTTATTTATCCACCTGTTTGACAAACTGTACTTTCCAATAGTAAGATGCCACATCTGCTTCTGGAACAGGTTTGGAGACTCCGAGGGAGAGTCCTCCCAGCAGCAGGGCTCCGGGGGAACGCCTGGCTTCCCAGAGGACACGGACAACCAGAGAAATGTTCAACGCACAGACCAAACCTCCATCCACATTCCTCCTGTGACTGTCACCTCCCCACCAGGAGACATGTCACACATGCCAAGTTAGTACCATTACCTTCAGATCATGGGTTTCCATTTGATTGAAATGTGATTGAAAACTGCTAGTATACAGCATGAATGGCCTTCTGTCCAGTAATCTACACTGGACCAAGGAGCCAGGATTGGACAGTTAGAAAATAAAGATGAAGAGGATTAAGGTTCTTCATTTTGTATGGATGGATGTATACTTTATTGTCCCCCGTAGGGGACATTTGTCTTTAACCTGGACAGTGGTATCTCTGGGGTCACATAAGAGCCTGCAGGGTCAGTGGAGCTGGAGATATAGCTCAGTTAAGTGTGGCCAGCAGGGGATCTAAGTACCTAAAAATACATAGAAATGAACGTATGCTGGTGAGTGTGGTCCTCAGAGGCATGGTAAAACACAGACACACTGAGCTAGCTTAGCTCTTGTAGTTAAATCAAAGCAATCAAACCTCTCACCCTCTTGTCTTGTTTATATTCTCAGGTAAAAAGAAAAAAAATTGTATAGGTCCTCTGGACGGGTTCTTCTTTAATGAAACGTTTCGTCTCTCCTCCAAGAGACTTCTTCAGTCTGAGAGTTTCAGGCAAAATTCAGGCTTTTGAGTCCTGCCTCCATCCGTCCAGAGGACCTATATAATTTTTTTTCCTTTTGATTTTTTACCTGGATTACTGAGATGCATCAGGACATACGTATTCTCAGGTAGTTAACCTTCATGCCAAAGGTTTGGGATCAGTTTGATTTGTTTAACTGTAACTAAGTGGAGAACCCTTGTTGTCACAAGTGATTCTTGATGTTTCCTAGCCCTCTTTCTTGTTTTTATGTATCATTTGTGACTGCAGTTGTGTGAACTGTTGTATTTAAGCTGTTACACCTGTGAAAGCCCACACTTACAGCAGCACTGGCATCAGCATGAACATACGAGCTGAAACATGCTGCATATGTTGTCTTGCTTTTCACACCTGTGTTGGTGGATTTTGTTGTAAGCAATGCCAAAGTCAAGGCAGAAGAAGATGAAATATTCAACACAGAATTGTTACACTGTAAGTAGATGAAAAACAAAATTTGCAAAAGGCAAGACAAACACGTTTTGAAAGACTGTGCAAACTTTGAAGAACACTGTCATTTTACATTTATCATCACTACCACAATTTCAGCGCATCTGTTTCTGTGTGTTGATGGGTTCTTCAAGACCCAGCTTCACACTCAAAAGTGTCCCGAGTCACACCAAGTGACTCCGAGTGTAGTTGTGTGTTGGTAGTCACCAGAAGAAGACACCTATTGATTTTGGGCACAATACGGCCGCCACTGCAGCGAGTTTGAAAACAGTTTCCGTTGATCTCGATTAGAACTCGTGCACCAAGTGACACATTTTTATGATTTGTTCCTGGTCAGCATAGCTCAGCTGATGAGTGTGGTACTCTGGGGTGTCTGGTCCAGGGTCCCCCCCACTGAACAGGTCTGGTGTCTGTATGTCTGACACATGAGGTCTGACTGCCTGACTGAGACTGCTTATCAGTCTTCACCTCTTCAGCTGATTGTTTCCTCTTCAGCTGATTGTTTTATCATCAGCTGATTGTTATGTCTTTAGTTGATAGTTTCCTTTTTAGCTGATTGTTACCTCATCTGCTGATCTAACAGTATGTTCTGAGGCCTGTGTTTGGGCTCTGGCATAGGTACCTCAGCTCAAACCAATCTGCTGTTGGTCATTTCTACTACATTCTAACATGTTAGTCACATTTTGACTGGTTTTGTTTTGTTACCTGATTGTTAATCTAGATTAGTTTCTCTTTATTCATGACCCTGAGGACCCCCGCCACCAGCAGAGCATCATTTCAGTGAGTATTTAAGCTTGTAGGTTTCATTCAAGAAGAACATCTACTGGTGTTACCACTTATTGCACATTATTCAGCACCATGACACAATCCCTGTAGATGTGAGTTCAGGGATTACTTTCTTGTCCAGGCCTGTTTTCAGACCTGTAGGTCCCTGCTGGGCACAGTGTACATTCTGGATCACATCACAGAGGTGTTGTGGTTCACAGAGCTTCTTCTGGAAGAACAACTCAAGCTCCAATACCTCTTACAGTAGCTCATTATCAGACTAACTCATGACAAGTCACAGAACTAAATAGAAGAATCACAAAACACAGGAAACAAACATAAAATAAAAGAGAAACAAACTTAAGAATAAAAAAAATCTGTCACATTACTAAAACCCATACCCTGATAAAGGGCCCTGTAAAGACTGGATCATGTTTTGTGTCTCAGAGCAGCTCTCTGTGTTCTCAGTGAACAGTATTGACTGTGAAGCACTGCCTATGAATGAGAAGAACTTGGAGGATCTCTGTCAGTCTGGACCAAGACCCATCCTGCCTCACAGCTCAATGTTCATCTTTGGACAGACCAATCCGTGAGTTGCTGCTTATTCCCCTTCAACATGTGGAGACTTCAGGACAGTAGTTTGAGCAAACAGGGTGGTGTCATCTGTTAAATGACTTGTCAGTAAGTGACTTGGTTCTGTTTTAGGGACAGACTTTAGAAGTCTACCCCTGAAACAGAACCAACATGGTCTTCAGGGTGCACATTTTTAAAATAAGTAAGTTAATTAATGTTCCTGCTGTGTTATTAATATTTTGAATCATGAAAGTTTGTCTTTGTTAAAATCAGAGTGTTGCAGCAGCTGCTTCCTGTTTGTGCCTGTGTGCTCAGGGTGAGGCGGTTGTGTCACTACGTTGTGACGCTGCGGTACTTTGAGATGTCCATCCTGGTTGTCATTGCAATGAGCAGCATCGCCCTGGCAGCAGAGGACCCCGTGTGGACCCACGCTCCTCGCAACAATGTGAGGCCAACTGAACTCTCTTCTTTCTTTTTTTTATATGTTCCTGCTTTTTAGGAGTTTTGCTCTGGTGTAAAACATGATCAAGTTTAATGTTGTGAAATAAACACCAGACTAATCTGCTCCTCCTTGTTGTGTGTTAGCTGTGTAAAAGGAGCAACTAAAAGCTGAAATGTCCTTATAAATAACAAATACAAGAATGCATGCACAGCCTGATCACACAGTATTCCACTGATGTCAGGACACAAACTCCTGCTGCTTTAAGGATGAACTTCACCTACAAATGATGAAAGTACAGTTCTTCTTCAAACATAACATATAAT
>NW_013952804.1:174606-178093 GCF_001266775.1 Austrofundulus limnaeus
GTGTGTGTGTGTGTGTGTGTGTGTGTGTGTGAGCGCACGCAGCTGTGTTGTGCAACCGGCTCATCCATCCATTCTGAGTCTGAAAATATTAACTTTGTGCACAGTCTGTTTGTCTGTCAAGCTTTTGCTCTGCTACTTACAGCATTTTCACAAGTTGTAAAGTGTACTTCCACGTGTCATTTTGGAGAAATCTACAACGTAAAACGCCAAGTATGAAACACCTCCACTGCCGACGAGGGTGCGCGCTCGACCGCTACCATTTTCACATCATGAACAGTTTCTCAGAATCACCTCTAAGTGTCACCAATGGAACCAGAACCACAGAAACGTGCGTACACCAGCCCTGGAGTTGGCGTGGGGCTGCGCACATTTCCATGTTCAGTTGAGTTTTGATACATCCGGAGTTTTGCGTGGATAATGACGGACGCAAGGTTTTTGTGCGTACGCACCGTTGATACATGAGGCCCCAGGTCTCTGCTCTGGAGGACGTGGTTGGGACAAAGAAAAACAATGAACCAGAAAAGAGCCTCAGAGGTTCTGATCACAGCAGCACCAGAATAAAAACAAAAACAAAACTGAAAATTCATGAAGACTTTTAATAACGTCACCACTTGTTTCTGTAAGAATAATTAGTAAAAATGTTTAGAGATTGATGATATGTGGCCCAACTGAGGATGAAAGCAATATTTGGATTTGTCTAAATATAATGAATAAATCTCTTATTTATTGAAGTAAATACCTGAAATATAATCCTAAAGAGTGTTCTGAAGCACTTTTCTGAGCCAGAAAGCTCCTTTCAACAGCAGCTTTGAAATCCTGATGTCCAAATATGGTTTCAGGTTTCCTCTTTCAGACAATGTCATGAAATTGTCATTAGAAAAAGATCAAAATAAGATTCAGACCCATTGGAAGCACTCAGGATGTCAGGATGATCCAGGTGTCAACATGGAGCTGAAAAAGTCAGGAATCTGACAACGTGCCGAGTTCAGCTGAACACAAAATGACTCTGATGTGACATGATAGTAACAGAAAACAGAGCATTAAACAGAGGAAGAGCTGAAAGACAAACTGGTAGAGATCTAAAAGTTGTGGATTCCCTCAAACTTCCAGGTTTTGTTCAGTTTTAGGCTAATTTGAGCTTGAGTTCAGCCTGTGTGAGTAGAGAGAGCTGCATGTGTTTAACTCTTCACTTCCTGTATTCTGACCCGTCTGTGGTGGTTCTCTGTCTGACAGGTCCTCAAATATCTGGACTATGCCTTCACTGGAGTTTTCACTTTTGAAATGGTGATCAAAGTAAGCCCTCATAACTTTTTTTATTTTTCTCTGTTTGTAGCATGGTACCTGCAATGCTTCTTAAAGAAAGCTTTGAAACAGGGTTGCTGTGAGGCCAGGCTGCAGTTTTAATCACTACACTGCTTTCACCTTTACTTTAAAGTACAAAAAATGTTTAAAAAGTTTGGAACAAAAACAAATCTTTGTAAAAAAATAAATAACATGTAAAGTTAAAGTTAATATTTTTTTTCTGAACTGAAGCCATAAAATCTGGATTACTGGAGTCCGAGTCAGAGGTGTGGCTGTAAGGCCAAGCTCCTCCCCCTCACTCATCACACTGCTGTCAAATTACTGATTACTAGTTTCAAATAAAAAAAGATCATGTGCTGAACCTCCTGATGTGGATTTAGTCATTAGTTTCATCAAAGATGACATATTCTGTTATGGCTTGAACTATTATTTAACTATTTACATTTTTCTCCATTATTTAGCCTTTATTCCATCAGTGCACATGCAGCAGAAAGGTTTGGACTGATGATTTATCAGTCTGCTGAGCAGACGAATGGTAACTGGACTGAACTTATATAGCAACTTATCAAGTCCCGTCACAATTTAAATCACTTTACTTCAGTCTCTGCTCCTAAAGTTTGGTTTTGACCAAAACACGTGACACGTGCTGCATTTATCACCCACTGGCCAGAAACATTTAAAGCCATTCTGGATCACTCTCCACCAAACTGACAGGAGATTGAATCAGTTCAGAGGATTTTCTGAACCGCTGTTGAATCACATCAAAATTTATTTCAATAAATTACTGAATCGATTGTTTTACCCACCTGTATCTGAAACTGTTTAAACTCTGCTTGTTTGAAAAAGTCACCATCATCTGTTTGGTTTTGTTCACATTCAGCTCTGAACTGAATGTTTTCTTAAAACCTGATTAAAAACAATCAGGTTTTCTTTTTGGTGTGCAACATGAGTTTGTAAAAACAATGGTCTCAGTTTTACAAAAGTCTTAATTTAATAAATTTGTTTCACTCTGATAAAACCATCAGCGGATTATTCAGAGAAACTATTATTACAAAGTATGATCCAGTCCTTTGAGTGGAACCTGGGTTCAGTTCTCTGTTTGCTGTAGACGGGACACCTCCAGGTTCTGCTGCAGACGTTCCTGTTTATTTCAGTGGTGTTGAAGTTGTACTAAGTAACAGACTGACACCTGTGTTCACTTTGGTTCAGATGGTAGACCTGGGCCTGCTGCTTCATCCTGGATCCTACTTCAGAGACCTGTGGAACATTCTGGACTTTATTGTGGTCAGTGGGGCGCTGGTGGCATTTGCATTTTCGTAAGTTCAACAACTCCCACTTTGTGCTGTTTGACTGTGTCAGTGTGTGTTAGACAGGACAGACAACATGCAGCAGCATAACAAACCTAAACCTGTTTGACTCTGTTGTTCAACGACACACAGGTGTTCAGCTGACCCAGGTGTCACAGACAGTGAAATGATTCAGGCTGACAGACAAAACTTAAACTATAAAACCTTTATTACAATGTTTTTACAAACACTTTAACTTTGTTTTTATGATTAATGCACATCCCAGTAGTTTTGACAGTAATGGTTGTAAATACAGTCAGGTAAAAGGTAAGAAGATCATATTTGAGCTTCTGGACATCAAATTATTTTAAACATCAGAAGATCATTGCTGGAAATGAACAAGTAGCATCAGATGACAATATTCAACATGTTGTATTTGGTGTTTTTATTTACCAGGAGAAGCAGCAGAATGCAGCCACACCATGTGAAAGTCTGAGTCCACCCGTTCATGTTCTGATAATTCAATATAATCATTGACAGAAAAAGGTTTGGACCAAAACTGGAAATAAAACCAAACTGCATGTGACTAGAGTTAACTGTATGGACACCCTGCTGGTTTGATGTCAGCAGGATGTGGGTCCCTAGGGGACCCTTTGGGCCRGCGTACCAGTAGTGAATAAATACGGAACTGAGACAAACAGATGCTGGATCTTTGCTGAGAAACTGGCTCACAGCTGGTCTAACAGACCTCAAGATTCAGCAGACTAGTCCTGGCTCCATGCTGGCATCTGGGGTTAGAGGGTTATATGCAGCCCACCAGTGTGTGGCATCTCTCAAAGACCTTCAGTGTACACAGAAGGAAATATTCATCCTAACAGATAGCCAAGCTGCTATTACAG
>NW_013952804.1:179604-191106 GCF_001266775.1 Austrofundulus limnaeus
CTGAAAAACTTTGCGTGGCTGCCGCACATTCTCACGGCAGGTGAAAAGTGTGCCTAAATATACGCAGTCTTTCACGCAACGTTGGTTTTAATACATAACAACGTGGGCGTAGAATCGGGCGCATGCAACTTTTTTGCGCGTACGCAACTTTTTTGCGCGTACGCACCGTTTATACATTAGGGCCCAGAGCCTGTTGTAGGTATCTCAACAACAGTCTGTAGGACTGCCCTACAGGCCTGGATTAGACGTCAACACTCAGTCCTCTGGAGGGAGCTGACGGACTGTAGACAGGCACAGGAACTGATTAACGGCCCAAATCTTAGGTTTGGGAAAGCTCTCATCTCCCTGACAAGGAAAACTCTTAAGTACACTGGTTGGAGTCCTAACTGAGCATAATCTGCTCAACCACCACTAAATGGTGATGGGACTCCATGGCAGTGGTCTGTGTGATGCCTGTGGCATTGAACTACAGACCTCTTTGCACTACTTAGGCCACTGCCTGGCTCTGAGCAGTCAAAGGAAAGTAATTCCTTTATGGATCCTGAGAAGCTCAGAACACTGTGTGTTTCTAACCTGGCGTCCTTCATCAGAGGAACACGGTTTTAATAAAACTCCGTGTCTTTTTGTGTGTAGAGCAATGGGCCCACTTGTGAAGCCCCTGCTTCTATGAGTTCTTTATCCATCCCCACTCACCATAGACCATAAACCATAAACCATAAACCATAAACCATAGGGTTAGAGCTAGTCTCATCAGCAGCATTGGTCCGGTAAAACACTGATGACAGTAATAACACTGATAACACTGGTCATCCAGCACCAGTCCAACTTATGGAAACACAGGGTGGACTCAGGTTCTCACTATCATGTATACTATATGTACCTTACTGGAAGTAATGTGGATGTATTTGAAGCAGACCTGAGGGTGGATGTGCACCAGGTGTGTTCACACATCTGCAGCTGTGCACCAAGTTTACTGATGAATTCTGAAGGACTGACAGCCATGGGTTTGTTTCTGGTGACATTTGGGGGCAATTTTAAGACAAAACTCCTACATTTGGGGACAATTGGTGCATTTGGGGACAAAAGTCGAGTCCCCATTTGGTTTAAATGCCATTGGTGGGTTGGGGGTTGGGTTTAGGACCAAGGTGTGAATTGAGTTTAGGTTAGTTTTAGGGTCAGGTAGGTACCTGTGAGGTTAGCCTTAGGGTTTGTGGTCAGGGTTAGGCTGTAGAAATGTAATGGAAGTCAATGGAATGTCCCCAAATGTATAGCTGGGCATACATACATACATACATGGGTTTGTGGTCAGGGTTAGGCTGTAGAAATGTAATGGAAGTCAATGGAATGTCCCCAAATGTATAGCTGGGCATACATACATACATACAACATAGGTGTGTGTGTGTGTTTTAATGTGTATTTTTGACCCCCACCTCTCTCTGTGTCTGTGCTGGGACCTGTCTGAAGGAGCTTCATKGGGTAATGTCTCCTCTCCCTCTCTCAGCGTGCTCGTCTGTCTCATTGTCTCCATGTATGTCAGAACAAACATACATGGCTCACACTGCAAAAACACAACTTCCTCACACACTCAGACAAAACACGCACTCCACTTTTCTTTCATCAGTGGGAAGATCAAATCTCTCCTGACACCAAACTTTGTTTAAAGAGACTCTGCACCAAAATGTCACATCTGTGTGTTTTGCATAATTCTTCTGATGAAGACAAACTGACTGAATAACTTCAACTCTCTGCATCATAAAGSCTTATAAATTATATTTATATAAAATACTTCTAATGGTTTGATGTTGTGAGCTTCATTTACAATCAGATGTCATTCATTCAGGGACATTACAGACTGGAGTATATAGTCTTTGTGAGAAGTTCTTTTTAAAACTTACAGCAGATAAAAACATTTAAAGTTGACATTTGATTATTTTAAATCCTTCCTTTTCACATTTAAATCCTTCAGTTGGGTCTTTATAAAATGGAACTACAAAGCTTTGGTCTGAATTCCTTTTTATTCTAACTTTACCAGCCCCTCTTTCACACCCCACCCCCCTTTTTTTGAGGTGTGTTTCAAAGCAGCTGGTTTTGTTACTGCCCCTTTAAGACACCTCAAGCCCCGCCCCCTCTGGCTTCCACTCTGGTTTGAGAGAGAGGGGGTTCCGTTTTTTTAGCACGCAGAAACATTTTATTTACAATTTAATTAAAAGATGTCAACAACAGAAGACTTGTCCATCCTACCTTACATGTTGGAACCAGAGTCTGACCCAGAACCAGAGTCTGACCCAGAACCAGAGTCTGACCCAGAAGTAGAGAAGAATTAAGACAAGGACATTGATTAAGTCCAGACTTTATATGGTAATTCCATCTCCAATAATTTGATGTAATAGTTCGCAAAACATCACAGAAAACAAAGAAACCTGGACGGGCTGAAAAATCGGACCCAAACAGAATATACAGATACTGTATCTCTGCAGCACCAGGAGAGACTACATTCAACTTTTCTTTCTCCTAGAGACTCCAAGTTCACAGCAAAATGTGTTTAAGAGCTAAAAAGGTGGATTTTGCAGGATAGGTCCTGAGGGTGTGGGGTTCTCCCACTGACACTTTAAGTCCTGTCCAGTCTGTTTTACTTTCAGTTCTTCCTGCTTCTCCAAACAGAATCTGCTGTCTGCTGCAAGTAACACACTTACTACTAAGTTTAGTTCACTTGTATGACTGAATTTTGGTAAATGCTTCTGATGCAGAACTAAACCAGTTCTCTTTATTTGAAATAAATCAAACATAGAGAGAAAGTGGGTTTAGACAACAACAAGTTTATATTATTATAAATATCTGTATTGGTGCTTAATATTTGATTTCATGCACGTTGAAAAGGCTCTCCTGAGTGAGGAGCAGATGTGAGTGTGTCAGATGTGTCAGCTCAGCTTCTGTCCTGACTGGAACATGTGGAGTATAAAGTCATGTTGCCTGTGAGGGTTGTCACTTTTTGCAGTGTGTAAGTTGTGTCTGGGACACACACTCATCCTGCCCCGGCTGCAGAAGTCCTGCCGGTCATTAACATCCTGGAACAACATCAGCATGTTGCTTTGGAAGCATTTATCTCATCAGTTCCATCTTTAGTATGAATCCATGAGAGGCAGTGACGTGAGCGAGCTAACTCCATGTCTGCACTGTTACACAACATGACAGGAGCTGATCATCACTTCCTGGTCTGAGCCAAACAGGTTTTATCAAGTCAGCCAGAAGGATTCAGACGATGCTGCAGATCATGTGCACATCAGGAAAAAACACTGAACTTTAAAGTGYCTGTGATGTGCATRTTCTTCATATACAGTACAAAAAGTCAAAGAAAACATTTTTATATATAAGAAAGTTGGAACCACACACATGATTTAACCTATTTTGTCCCGTGATTGGTATATTTTCTTTTGAACTTGGCTCAGCCAAAGTGAAACAGGAAGTGACATCAAAGGGGAACTCTTTAACAAAGAAAACTCTYTGGTCTGTTTGTTTATTGAAACAATATTATTTGAACTTTGACTCTTCTTCTCTTTCTGATAGTGACTTAAATTAATCTAAAGAAACATCAGATTCTTCTCTACAGTCTGTGTTGTTGGCTGTTGTAGCAACACTGTTTACATTCAGACATTCCCCTCTGACATCACTTCCTGTTACTTCACCGGCAAATTTCTGAACAACTGTTCATCTCAGCGACATTTGTCCTCTTTCTAAAAATGCATTRATGTGTACTACAAAAATTTGACGTCACAGGCACTTTAAAAGGATGTTTTTGTTCTGAGATGAAGTCATCTGTAAAGATTTGAGATGTTAGAAACTGACTGCTGCTGAAAGTCAAGAGAATAAAACGATCGTAGAACTGATTCTGAATGTTTTCATATCCGTATAAAAACTAAACAATTAAAAAATTAACCTTAGAACAAGTTCCAAAGTTGTTCCAAGTTGTCTGCTCATCCAGAGAAAAGAATAAATCATTTTTTCTCAGTTGATATTGAGACCAAAACCAGTCAGCTCAGTAGATAAGAGAGGAGCAGACGGACTTGTTAGTTTTGATCTAATAATCAGTGGAAACAGCTGCAGCACTAACATGCTCAGGGTCTTCGGGCCTTGGCTCCATCAGACTCTGACAGAGGAGGAGGTGACGCTGAGAGGAACAAGCTCAGGTCAAAACAAAGATGCTTCTTTGTCTCCGTGTCATCTCAGAGCTCTAAACCATGCAGGAGATCACCCAGGTCTCCTTTTGGTTTGGACGTGATGTGAAACAGTCCTGGTTGTTCAGATTAACTACAGGATTATCTGGATTGGTGTGTGTAGACTTTCTGTTTTCTGTACTTGCTAAATATTAGACAGCTGCAGCTCTAAAGTGTGTGTCAGCTGCTGATGAGTGTTTCTAAAGGCTGTTTGGCTTCAGGTCCAGTCCATGCAGGTAAAAACAGGAAGTCCAGCTGTTTTTCACTAACCATGCATGARTTCACAGCTTGTTATGTTTGCATTTCATTGAGTTAGGAAACAAAGGAACTCCATCCAAACCAGATGTGTTCCTGTCACCTGCTGCAGCCTGTAGTGTTCAGTTCATTCTGCAGCTTCTTGCAGCATCTCACATGTGATGCAGCAAAACTACAAACTGCTTTTAACGTCAGCTTCAGATGTTAATCATCTGTTGGAGACAGATTGCATCCAGTTACTGAGTGTTTCTGTWAATACTGTTTTCTAGAACTGTCATGTAGTATTAGCCTTTCACGTTTTATGTTTTGATTTATTCTGAAAATACTTTGCTGTTATAAATAAGTCAGTTATAATTAGATGCAGTATTTTTTGCAATGTTTTACTAAAAGTCTGATTTCAGTTTAGCATGAAGCTTTTATTCACATCTAAACTGTTCTTTATGGTTAGCTGTTAGCCATCCTAATGTAGGATAACTAAATATAAGTACAAGTACTAGTACAGCTATAGGTATAAGTACAAATATAAGTATAGGTATAAGTGCAAGTATAAGTATAGGTATAAGTATAAGTACAAGTACAGGTATAAGTATAGGTACAAGTATAAGTATAAGTGAAGGTATAAGTACAAGTACGAGTATAGGTATATGTAAAAGTACAAGTACGAGTATAGGTATAAGTATAAGTACAAATATAAGTATAGGTATAAGTATAAGTACAAGTACAGGTATAAGTATAGGTACAAGTATAAGCATAAGTGAAGGTATAAGTACAAGTACGAGTATAGGTATATGTAAAAGTACAAGTACAAGTACAGGTATAAGTATATATACAAATACAAGTACAGGTATAAGTGTAGATACGAGTACAAGTATAGGTATAAGTAAAGGTATAAGTACAAGTATGAGTATAGGTATAAGTACAAGTGCAGGTATAAGTACAAGTGTATGCATAAGTATAGGGATAAGTACAAATACAAGTATATGTACAAGTACAAGTATATTTGAAGTATTTTTACTGGAATGGACTCAGCCAGTTGACTTCTGCCAWTCAAAACATAAAATATTTTTTACTTTTCTTTAATTTATCTATAAATAAATAGAGATAAATGTAGAATGTATTTGATGCAACAATGTGTTTTATTTTGTTTGTGTGTATGAAGAGTCCATAAATGTGCTGTACCTTGTTTTACCACTGTTTTCCCCCAAGTAGATCGCAGCAAGGTGTGACCAGGTGGGGACCCCCCTCTGCCAACCCAACTTTCATTCTGACACCAGCACCTGTACACCCCCCACCACCACCACCACCACACTCTAACCACCATTCTACTGATGCTCAGATCAGCTTCATTTATACAACAGCAATTTTAAAGATGTTGGGACGCTGTGGAAACTACAAAAGTACYAGCATGCAAAGATTTACACCTTTTATATTTTATTCACAGTGGAACACAGTAAACACATCAAATGTTTAACAAAACATGCTTTTTATTATTATTTTTTAAAAGAAAAAACTAGGGTAATTATCAATCGGAAACATCTGAGGTGAAGTGGTTCCTACATATTTTTCTCTTTTCTGTCATGTTTAGCAGCAGATTTACTTGAACATTTCCACCTAAACATCCTCTCACAGTTTCACCAGGGCCAGATGATCACTTCAGAGACCCCTGGCTAAAATGTGCTTTAACAACTGACTAGAATGGATTCAAAATAAATACTGATTTGAGTAAACATTTTAGATTTCGTTCAGAATTGCCCAGCAATGCCTTCGTCATCATCATCATCATCACTCACCTGAGCCACAGATCTMTGTCCCTACCTGCTGACCCTGACTCTCAGCTCCTGCATCATAAGACTTGAAGATGGATTAAACATTAGTTTTTTACTGCCAGCTGAAGTCAGTCAGGTAAGTCAGGCAGGTAAATACAGTATATACTGGTTTGAGAGCAACATATAAAAGCATCAGACTGCATCCATTACAGCAGCAGAGTCCAGKTCCTGAACTGACCTGCCTGCAGTCCAGACGTAGCACCGGTCTCCTCAGGTCCATTTGGTAAAAGATGTTTGACACATGGACCTGGAACAACATTTCTAGATGTGCTGCTGCYATCAAAAGCAAGAATAAATGTTTTATGAAACAGTTTCTTAGTTCCTGTGTTCCACTGTGAATAAAATGAGTTAATGAGATTWACAGCTCATTGCATTCTGATGTTATTGACATTTAACACAACGTCTCAACCTTTTCACCACTGTGGTTGTAAAATATCAGGCCTGTTTTCCTGCTAAACAAACTTCTAGCTATTCATTGTGTAAAAGCTTTCAACTGAAAAATGCTTCTTTCTGTYAGACTGAACCTGATTTAAACATTTGATTCTAAAACACGTTTTCTTTTTTATTTACTCAAMGTGTTAAAACAGTTAACAGTTTTTATAACTGTGAAGGTGAAACATTGTTCCARCATCATCATGACCATTTGAATTTCCACATTTCCACCTTTTATTTTAACCTTTTTATTTAAGTTGTATTGTTTACASGATTAACTGCATCATGAAAGAATGAAAACACTTATTTTAGGTTCATTAGCTCTTATTTTAGCTGTGAATGTTTCATTTTTAAACAAATGCAAAACTTTAGACCTTTTTCATAACTCCACATTTTCCACCAAATCCTCTGCAACACATAGTGTAACTGATGAGCCTCTAAATATTAAATGGTAAATCAAACAAATCTGGGTTTTTGAAGCAAATCTCAGTGTTTCCTTCCATTTCTTTATTTCCACTCGTTTCCAACAGAAAAAATGTAAATAAATCCAGAAAAAAAACACATTGACAGTTTGCAGTGATGAGGGTCACCATCAGTACAAGAAAGTTCAAAAACAAAACAGCGCAGCTGGAYTTTTATTCTGAAGTTGAAGAWGCTTCTCAGTTCAGCATGTCTGAAGTAGTGTGGAGTTTTACAGAGCTTCTGGAGGCCTCCTTAGTGCTCAGATCAACCTGGAACTACTCACCCCCCACCGCACACGCAATAAAGAGTCATCAGGCTCYCTGGCTCACAGGAGAAATGTCTCCATCACAGTATGAAGGTGTGAATTTGAGGGAAACTGAGAAAGAATCAAAACTATTTCTGTATTGTAAGGTTTAGACATCTGAAATCTGAGCCCTCTTGCTCTGTTTAAAGTTGTTTGTTGTTTGAAGTAACTCACCCCCCAAACCATCTGTCTTCTCTGTCCAGCATGTTGGTCCTCAGCAGAGGGTCTTTTATCGTTGAGGACTGAGTCTGGTCCTGAAGAGTTTGCAGTTCAGAAAGTCAGGATGTTTGTGGTGGACTGTAGAAGCCCAGTTTATAAAACTGATGGTGGCTTCAGAAAACATGAAGTCCTGCCTGATTCCAGACCRGRGCTGTCCTCTGTATGCAGGCCCTGCCCTCTGGACTGTTAGTCAGAGGAAATCGGCTCAGTCCCAGTGCTCAGWGTGCTCCTCTGTGAAGTGTGGATTCAGTCGAAGTGTAAATAAGAGTTCGAGTGCGCAGGTTACAAGCGTGCAAAAGAAATTGAGAATTGGGACAGTACAGATTGTGTCATCGACTTGCGCCTCTGCGTTGTAACTGCAACATCCAACCAGTCACTATTTTGGCATTTGTATTGCTAAAAATGATAGTACAACTACAAAAACAATCATTTTTAGGAGAAGAAAGCACATGAAGCAAAGGAGATTTATACRTCAGAGTATGAGAACTAAATTCTATAAGTTCTGTTTTTAATGGTTGTTGGAGGACTAATTTAAGTGCATTACTGCCACCGCTAAACTGGAAGCTGCTCAGTGGACATTGCCAGATTTCTGCCTTTTAATTCCAAACGTCACAAACAGCAATGAATTGAGGGTAATACACTTTGCCGAAGTCCGTAAAAATGCAGACTTCGCGTAAGGGTGGAAATAGTACCCAAAATGGGTGGGGTGAAGGGYGGATGTGGAGAATGTGGGACACAACACACTCAAACCCTTCAACATGAACGCACTTTTGAAGTGCACAAGGGCAGAACGAGGGTGGGAGTGCAGGTATTGGGACAGGGTCACAGTGTGTGGTAGCTTCTTGGTGGGATTTGACCTTTTTACACATAATGCTGCTAATTGTCAGTATTTTGTGATGCATTGTGATCTAGATACATGCTTGGCTCTCTTCCAGTTTATTGAACTACACTCAGTCTGAACAGAGTGGCTGTTTGAACTCTGCAATCATCCTGACACCTGGCAACATGTGGGACAATTTACTATCACAACATAAGATAGCTCTGAAGCTCCTTTATGTAAGTCAAACCAGAGCTGAACACTGACYCTGAACAGCAGATGTACCTATGAGTGTAGTTCTACACGTAATGCCTGATTTTACACATGTGGGGGAGTATCTGTAGAGTCTGAAGACTACAGCAGGGTGACCTCAGGAGCACAGCAGTGGCAGGATGGTTTTCAGTGATCCAGTTTAACAGATCTGTGCTTAATTGGTTGGTTTTCAGTCGAGTTACTTCACTGGTCCCAAGTCAACACGTTTTCCTCTGMGCCAGTTAATAAGACATGTTTGGACTGATTTCCTCTTTATAAGTTTWAGAAGGTTATATACTTTTTACAGTAGAATGAAATCAGTCAGTTTTTATATACAGTACAYAGTTCACATATTGGTGAATAATAAATGTTTTATTTGCTGTTATGAAATGGCTGGTTTTATAGCTAAAAAGCCATGAGTTGTATTGAAATGTGTAGTTGARTCTAAACCCAGCTCAGGTGTCTAATGGCACCAGACCTCAGCCTGGACCCTAGGTTCAGGTTCTGGATTCTGTTTCTCATGTATCATCATCTTATATGAATGTCTTTCMGGAACGCTGTAACAGACRTACATTTCAGCCCAGATCATAACAGTAATGTCCGAACAGTGAAMATAGTCAYACRGGTTTAAAATGACAGTGCTAGTTGTGCCAGCTGTCACAGAGATATTGGGSCCGTGYGTACAGTYATTGATCCAAGTGGAATGAGCTTTCAAACCGGGTGGGTGGGGGGCGTCTTGATTAATCAGTTCTGGAACATGCCCACAGRTGAATGGSGTGAGAGTGAGCATAAAAAATAGTCYAGCAAAAATGCACCCAGCCATTTTTCAGCTCAGGGGTAATCTTTCAGYTTCTCTCTCTTTCACTTCAAAGGATATATGATCAGCCGATCACAAAACAGGAGCCGAGGTTTAGCAGTGGCCTCGTGCTCAGATGTAGGAGTAGTTCCATCCGGTGCTACTCTGGGGGGTGCAGGACCTTCCTGCAATGGGTGATGTGGATCGAAGTGGCACGCTCCACGACTTTCACTGCCGTCTGGGTAACCAGGAGAACTTGGAAGGGTCCCAGCCAATGGTTGGATTTCCAGGATGCCCGTCTGAGGTTCCTCACCAGGATGTGGTCACCAGGCCTCAGGTCATGGAGGGGGTGGTCCGCCGAGGTTGGGAGAGCAGCTTTTACATGCGAACGAACAGTCAAAAAGAGAGGACAATTTAGAACAGTAGCCCAACATCTTATCTTCACACAGATTTGTGAATGAGACTGMTGATGTTTCAGGGTGCAAGCCCACATTTGGTGGTACTGCAAAAATGATTTTGTAATGGCAATATTTATTTAACAAAGACAGAAATACAGTACGTGGTCCAAGAATGAAGGTACTCCGTGAGATGATCAGCTGAGTTTTATTGCAGCAACAGGAAACACAGAGAACAACCTGGCCTGTCTCTGTGCCTCTGCTTCTCTCTGTCACTGTCTCTCCACACTGCTCACTGTGTCTCGAGAGGCCTCATATATATACATATTAACAAACACCATTATGTCATCTTAGCAAGATTTGATACAAGGTCAATGGAAAACACAAAGATAAACACAAGTGATAAGAATGATTATTGTTGTTAACAGATCTTGTTCTGACTTTAATCATTCTATCTGCAGATGAACAGCATGTCATGAAAATCTAGGTCATTAAAGGATGTCATGAATTACTAGCTTAAATATAACAGTATTAGTTCCATTACAATTTCAAAAGGACCAAGATTACACCTGCTCCTCCTTCTTGCTCTCATGTAGAAAAGGACCAATGGCAAAGCCTTTGGCCAGGTTAAACCCGTTTCAGTGCAGCACTTTGCCAGTTTCTGTTTTATCGTGCCATTTTCCCGTTCAACTGCACCATGAAATCCATCATTAAATGCTCAAAAGGTCGTGAAGGTGCAGGATGGGCTGCTTCAGTTTTAGTTTTAATCGGTCTCCCTGCATTTAGTTTAGCACAGATCATGCAGGACTGACAGTATTTCTGAGCAACAGTTGTGAAACCAGGAGCAAACCAGTGAGTATTTACCATAGAAACCATGCCAGACATAGAAGCATGATCTAAGCCATGGGACAGTTTTGCAAAATGATTGGAAAAATGTTTTGGCAGACAAGGCTTAGAATTTGGGCCCACCCAGGTGTCGTTTTCAAAACTGCAACCTGCCTTCTTCCAGGTCTGCCTCTCTGGAGCAGAGGAAAAGATTGCATGTCTCTCAACGAGCAGGCTTCTGCAGCCTTATCTTCCAACAATGTAAACACTTGTAGGCCATACGCAACGTTCTTTGCTGCACTGTCAGCGGCTCTGTTTCCAACAGAAACTGGGTCAGTGCCATTCCAGTGAGCAGCACATTTGCAGACTGCTATCTGTCTTGGCAAAATGATGAGTTTAGCACTAAAGAAAGCCACCGGCCTCATCTTCTCACCATACATCTGGCTCAGCACTGAGGTCATGCAGCCAGATCTTTCGTCAACATGCTGATAAAATGGTTGTGTCATGTCTGCAGTCCCCAGACACGGTGCACTCTGCAGAGCCTTTTTCAAAGCCACAAAAGCTTCATCTCCTTCAGATGACCAAGAAACAACACCAGACGGTAACACAGGAGCATGACAAATTTCTCTAAGTGGCCGTTCCAACTGTGAGTAGTTAATGATCAAATGTCTACACTAGCCGACCAAACCCAGAAAAGACATCAATCGC
>NW_013952804.1:191865-194142 GCF_001266775.1 Austrofundulus limnaeus
TTTAATCATTCTATCTGCAGATGAACAGCATGTCATGAAAACCTAGGTCATTAAAGGATGTCATGAATTACTAGCTTAAACATAAAAGTATTACTTCCATTACAATTTCAAAAGGACTAAGATTACACCTGCTCCTCCTTCTTGCTCTCATGTAGAAAAGGACCAACGGCAAAGCCTTTGGCCAGGTTAAACCCGTTTCAGCACAGCACTTTGCCAGTTTCTGTTTTATCGTGCCATTTTCCCGTTCAACTGCACCCGCGCTCTGTGGATGGTAAGCACAATGCTTTTTTAGGTCAATGCCTAAGTATTTACTTAGCTGAGAAATGGCTTCATTGGCAAATTGTCTACCGTTATAACTTGAGATCTTTTAAGGAATCCCCCAGCGGGGAATTGTTTCAGATAACAGGCGACATCAGAAGCAGTTTGTGTAGATGTTGGAATGCGTCCACCCACTTTGACCACATGTCCACAAAAACCAAACAATGTTTCTTCCCTTCAGCTGGACTTAACTCAATGAAATCCATCATTAAATGCTCAAAAGGTTTTGAAGATGCAGGATGGGCTGCTTCAGTTTGAGTTTTAATCGGTCTCCCTGCATTTAGTTTAGCACAGATCATGCAGGACTGACAGTATTTCTGAGCAACAGTTGTGAAACCAGGGGCAAACCAGTGAGTATTTACTATAGAAACCATGCCAGACATAGAAGCATGATCTAAGCCATGGGACAGTTTTGCAAAATGATTGAAAAAATGTTTTGGCAGACAAGGCTTAGAATTTGGGCCCACCCAGGTGTCATTTTCAAAACTGCAACCTGCCTTCTTCCAGGTCTGCCTCTCTGGAGCAGTGGAAAAGATTGCATGTCTCTCAACGAGCAGGCTTCTGCAGCCTTATCTTCAAACAATGTAAACACTTGTGGGCCGTGCGCAGCGTTCTTTGCTGCACTGTCAGCGGCTCTGTTTCCAACAGAAACTGGGTCAGTGCCATTCGAGTGAGCAGCACATTTGCAGACTGCTATCTGTCTTGGCAAAAGGATGGCTTCCAGCAGAACAGACACCAGCTTATGATTCAAGATTGGTGAACCATCAGATTTCAGAAATTTCCTGTGTTTCCAAAGTGCCCCAAAATCATGCACCACCCCGAATGTGTACCTGCTGTCAGTGTAAATGTTTACTTTTTTGTTTTCAGCCCATCTGCACGCTTCTGTTAGTGCTATCAGCTCAGCTGCCTGAGCCGAAAGGTGACTTGGTAATGAGGAGGAGCAGATTACATCAGCATTCTCATTCACCACAGCAAATCCAACCTTATTTTCACCTGTTACCATGTCCCGTCGTGCTGAACCGTCGACAAACAGGTGAGCCTCAGGTAGACTCAGAGGTTTATCAGACAGGTCCGGACGATGGTTGCAGCTCAGCTCTAACTCTGCGATGCAGTCATGAGGGAGTCCTTCGTTGGACAAAGGGATCAACATGGCTGGATTTAGAGCTGAGCAGCAACGCATTTTGACGTTAGGGCTGTCGAGGAGACACGCAATGTAACGCGTATAACGTGACGCACTGAGATGCGATGTTTTTTGTTCATTTAGAATCTGGTCTACAGCGTGGGGGACAAACAAGGTCAGATCTGAATACCCCACGATGTCACATGATGCTAAAATCGCTTTCTCAGCTGCTGTGACTGCGCGCAAACGTTAAGGCAAACCAGCAGCTACTGCGTCTAGTTTAGCACTAAAGAAAGCCACCGGCCTCATCTTATCACCATGCATCTGGCTCAGCACAGAGGTCATGCAGCCAGATCTTTCGTCAACATGCTGATAAAATGGTTGTGTCGTGTCTACAGTCCCCAGACGGTGCACTCTGCAGAGCCTTTTTCAAAGCCACAAAAGCTTCATCTCCTTCAGATGACCAAGAAACAACACCAGACGGTACCAACCCAGGGGCGTGACAAATTTCTCTAAGTGGCCGTTCCAACTGTGAGTAGTTAATGATGAAATGTCTGCAATAGCCGACCAAACCCAGAAAAGACATCAATCGCTTCTTTGTGACAGGGCGGGGCAGGGAAGTGATGGCTGAGACACGCTGAGGAGACAGCATCCTACCTGCAGCAGATAATACATGCCCTAGGAACAAAACCTGCGGTTTTACAAACTGCAGCTTGGAGAGGTTGACCTTGTGACCCTGCTCCGCCAAGTAACATACAGCGGGTAAAATAAGTATTGAACGCGGGTAAAATAAGTATTGAACACGTCACCATTTTTCTCAGTAAATATATTACTAGAGT
>NW_013952804.1:195388-201511 GCF_001266775.1 Austrofundulus limnaeus
ATTAGCACCTCTAGTAATATATTTACTGAGAAAAAGGGTGATGTGTTCAATACTTATTTTACCCGTTGTATCTCAGAAGGTGCAGAATATCTGCTGCTCGCGACCTGGACAGTCTGTGCTTCTGGCGTCGACCCCCCCACCCCCGTTGAAGCTCCGCCCGGCCTTGTTCCACATCTAGTCAGCTGTAGACATCCGTCTCCCCTTTGACGAACCTCTTCGGGCAGTCTTTGACCCAGTGATCTGGGTTCCCACAGATGTAGCAGTAGGAATTTTAAGATTTCTTGGCATACTTTCCAGTTACCACGGACTTTTCCACGACCGCGAGGGAAACAGGCAGCTGTGTTGGCAGTAGCTGTATTTTCAACAGCTGGTTTTGACACAGTCTGGGCTAATGTGAGCTGTGTTTGCCTATGGGCTTCAGATAGTAGCTTATCTTCAGCCTGTCTTTCATCCTCCAGTTTTTCATAGGCACATCTGGCGTGTTTGCGCAGTTTTTCCAAGCGAGTGTTTTTCATGTCCAGACAGGTGACCTTCATCACCACAAAGACTTCAGGTAGCAGCCCATTTAGGAAATGTTGGCTAAAGGCGCACTCCCAATGCCCCATCACGTCACCAAGGCTTGATGGCTCGTCCACCCCAGAGTACTCATTATGGGCAGCTAGCAGCAGAGAGAAGTAATCTTCTGATGTTTCAGTCTTTAGTTGTACACAGGCCTTCACCTTTGTCATGACAACCTTTCTTGGAAAAGCTTGGTTTATGGTGGCACACAGCTTGTCCAATGCAGCTCTGTAATGGTTGTTTGCAGCATCATCAAAGGTAGGATGTATGACACGGTATTCACCTACCAGGTCACCTTTAACCTTGTCAAAGTTGGTTCGGCCAATGTGAAGGATTAGCAGTCTTCTCAGCTCAGGCCAGGTGGGCTGCACTTCCATGCAGAAAGTTTTAATGGCAGCGCAAAACTTTTCTCCTCCTTCGATGACGTTAGGCAGTTGCTGCATATATGCCTTCATGTCCTCATTTGTCCAGGGACGGAACACCAGTGCTGGACCTGCATGTCCTGCGACCTCTATCATCGGCGGAGTCAGCTCACTGGTCTTCTGGGTGATGGCTGCTAGCTGTGTTTCCAGAGCCTCTTTTTCCTCCTGCAGCTTAGCCAATTTCTTTGTGGTCTTCAGTGCTACAGCGTCTGAGCTGTGGTACCCTGTCTTTGAACGAGAGGTGGAGGGGCGGGGGGGCTTCTGCTGCACCTTGCTTCTCCTGTCTTTTCCTGAGTTCCATCATTGTAGCAGCTGGTTTAGTCACGTTTCTTGGCTTTGGTTCTGGCTGTTCTTGCTTCACTGGGTCGGTGCTCATAGGAGGTGGTGTTTGAGGACGGTTATCAGCAGCTTTGTCGTCATCAGATTATGTTTGCAGCACCTCTTCCTCGTCATCAGGGTCATCAGATGATTCGTCATCTGGGTCATCACTGTCGAAGCCGTGTTGGGTCGACGGTGGGGGCCGGTGACCAGGAGCCAGGGTGTCCTCATATTGATTTCCCAGCCCATGCAGAGAGGGGTAAATGGAGGNCATCTGGTGAAAATTTCATGTCATTAGCACCTCTAGTAATATATTTACTGAGAAAAATGGTGACGTGTTCAATACTTATTTTGCCCACTGTATCTCAGAAGGTGCAGAAAATCTGCTGCTCACGACCTGGACAGTCTGTGCTTCTGGTGTCGACCCCCCCGTTGAAGCTCCGCCCGGCCTTGTTCCACGTCTAGTCAGCTGTAGACATCCATCTCCCCTTTGACAAACCTCTTCGGGCAGTCTTTGACCCAGTGATCTGGGCTCCCACAGATGTAGCAGTAGGAATTTGGTGATTTCTTGGCATACTTTCAAGTTGCCGCGGACTCTTATACAACCGTGAGGGAAACTGGCAGCTGTGTTGGCAGTAGCTGTATTTTCAACAGCTGGTTTTGACACAGTCTGGGCTAATGTGAGCTGTGTTTGCCTATGGGCTTCAGATAGCAGCTTATCTTCAGCCTCTCTTTCATCCTCCAGTTTCTCATAGGCACATCTGGCGTGTTTGCGCAGTTTTTCCAAGCGAGCGTTTTTCATGTCCAGACAGGTGACTTACATCATTACAAAGACTTCAGGTAGCAGCCCATTTAGGAAATGTTGGCTAAAGGCGCACTCCCAATGCCCCATCACATCACCAAGGCTTGATGGCTTGTCCACGCCAGAGTACTCATTATGGGCAGCTAGCAGCCGAGAGGAGTAATCTTCTGATGTTTCAGTGTTTAGTTGTATACAGGGCTTCACCTTTGCCATGACAACCTTTCTTAGAAAAGCTTGGTTGATGGTGGCACACAGCTTGTCCAATGCAGCTCTGTAATGGTTGTTTGCAGCATCATCAAAGGTAGGATGCATGACACGGTATTCACCTACCAGGTCACCTTTAACCTTGTCAAAGTTGGTTTGGCCCAAGTGAAGGATTAGCAGTCTTCTCAGCTCAGGCCAGGTGGGCTGCACTTCCATGCAGAAAGTTTTAATGGCAGCACAGAACTTTTCTCCTCCTTCGACAACGTTAGGCAGTTGCTGCATATATGCCATCATGTCCTCATTTGTCCAGGGACGGAACACCAGTGCTGGACCTGCATGTCCTGCGACCTCTATCATCGGCAGAGTCAGCTCACTGGTCTCTGGGTGATTGCTGCTAGCTGTGTTTCCAGAGCCTCTTTTTCCTCCTGCAGCTTAGCCAATTTCTTTGTGGTCTTCAGAGGTACAGCATCTGAGCTGTGGTACCTTGTCTTTGAATGAGAGGTGGAGGTGCGGGGGGCTTCTGCTGCACCTTGCTTCTCCTGTCTTTTCCTGAGTTCCATCTTTGTGGCAGCTGGTTTAGTCACGTTTCTTGGCTTTGGTTCTGGCCGTTCTTGCTTCACTGGGTCGGTGCTCATAGGAGGTGGTGTTTGAGGACGGTTATCAGCAGGTTTGTCGTCATCAGATTCTGTTTGCAGCACCTCTTCCTCGTCATCAGGGTCATCAGATGATTCGTCATTAGGTTCATCACTGTCGAAGCCGGGTTGGGTCGACGGTGGGGGCCGGTGACCAGGAGCCAGGGTGTCCTCATATTGATTTCCCAGCCCATGCAGAGAGGGGTAAATGGAGGGAAACACATTTAGAAATTTTAACAACAGCTTTTTCATCATTTTTTTCATTCTTTACAGGAGGCTTTTTTTCTATCTTTTCATTTTCATTGGTAGGAGAGCCACTTTCCAACATACACWTTTCTGAGCTCATTATTTTATTTTCTCTCCTTAGGGCCTCCTCCTCCCATGCCAAAAAACATTTTTATGATGTTCTATTTCATTTAAATCAGAGACCTTTATCATTTTTCTCGATTTAAGCTTTGATTCATGTTCCAGTAAGCGGTCACGGAGGTGGCTGAGCTGTCTGGGACTGAAACTCCCACCGTCCGGGAAACCGAATTTGTCAGACCATACCCACAAATGCGACACGGCCTCCTCGCCGTATTTGTTTACGATTGCTTGTACGCACGGCCCGTCTGACACATACATTGGTTGAGCAACAGATCCAGTCTGACACATTATTACAAAACTCGTGCTCAGTGCACTACCTAAGCAATATTCTTAAAACGAAAATCGGGCGGCCGCCTTTTAACTGACTTTTAGCCTACAGTTGTTTCCCTCAACAGAAAACAGAAACGGAAAATTATATTTTCCCTCAGCAGTTTCATCATGTCTAACTGCCTACACTCACGAAGATGAAACAATCTCCTCTTGGCTACCTCAAAACAGAAAGCTAAACCTCCCTGTTTTAACTCGATTTGGAATAAAAACGCTCCCAATATCTTGGCTAAAAGTCACCACCAACCGCTGAAAGTGACCAGACAAGTGTCCAACAATCAGATTTTTTTAGAGTGTGGTGGGCCAAAAATAGCCGTAGCTTTTTTTTTTGTGCATAAAATGTAATGAAAATATTAGCTCACCGTGTTTCTGTCACAGACAGGTTCTTTTCAGCTCCAGTCCCAAAGTCACCCACAGCGGCCGAATCTGAGGACAAATCCCAGCCGGGATATGTTCAGCAGAGGAAAACAAACAAACAAACAAACAAAAAAAACAGGTCAGCTTTCTCAGAAACTGAAGAAAAACCCGGAAAACCTTCTTCCTCCTTTGTCCAGTGGTCGTCCGAAAACCGGCCGCAGTGGGCAAACTCCGGTCCTAGGAGCTGCCTTCAGACAACGCCAAAAAACTGTGGTGGCAAGATTTACCAAGAATGCAGAAACACGTTAGAATAAAAGCACAGAAAGTCTGCGTGTATGGTCATCAAATGATTTAATCTGAGCAACAACAGAGCAGAAGTCAATCAGAGAAGTCTGTCAAGTTGTGGCTGGCTCGTCAGCGCAGAGCAGCCGATAATATAACATCCTGTGACATGCTTACAACCAATCACAGTTTGACAGCTGTAACCACCTAACCAATAACAGGGCTCTCAGCCCAGGAACTACCTTATCAAAATAAGAGAGGTCATGCATTTGCTGGAGTCTTGAAGTCTAGGACAACAGATTAAAACAGCCTAAACTAGTTGTCATAAGATATGAGTACTGGACAGCGTCAAGGTTAAACAGATATACATAATTAATCCATAACATAATACAATCTGTACATCTGTGTCCAGTTTCCCTGAAAGCTTTGTTCCATTTGGTTTCCCACACAGCTGATCTGAACACTCCCTTCACATCCTGACACATTTCAGTTTGACTCACTTCAAGTNCTATTTCATTTAAATCAGAGACCTTTATCATTTTTCTCGATTTAAGCTTTGATTCATGTTCCAGTAAGCGGTCACGGAGGTGGCTGAGCTGTCTGAGACTGAAACTCCCACCGTCCGGGAAACCAAATTTGTCAGACCATACCCACAAACGCGACACGGCCTCCTCACCGTATTTGTTTACCATTGCTTGTGCGCACRGCCCGTCTGACGCATACATTGGTTGAACAACAGATCCAGTCTGACACATTACTACAAAACTCATGCTCAGTACACTACCTAAGCAATATTCTTAAAATGAAAATCGGGCGGCCGCCTTCTAACTGACTTTTAGCCTACTTCTTGTTTCCCTCAACAGAAAACAGAAACAGAAAATTTAATTTTCCCTCAGCAGTTTAATCCTGTCTAACTGCCTACACTCACGAAGATGAAACAATCACCTCTTGGCTACCTCAAAACAGAAAGCTAAACCTCCCTGTTTTAACTCAATTTGAAATAAAAACGCTCCCAATATCTCAGCTAAAAGTCACCACCAACCGCTGAAAGTGACCAGACAAGCGTCTAACAATCAGATTTATTTAGAGTGTGGTGGGCCGAAAATAGCCGTAGCTTTTTTTTTTTTTGCATAAAATGTAATGAAAATATTAGCTCACCGTGTTTCTGTTACAGACGGGTTCTTTTCAGCTCCAGTCCCAAAGTCACCCACAACGGCCGAATCTGAGGACAAATCCCAGCCTGGATACGTTCAGCATAGGAAAAAAACTTAAAAAAAATAACAGGTCAGCTTTCTCAGAAACTGAAGAAAAACCTGGAAAACCTTCTTCCTCCTTTGTCCAGTGGTCATCCGAAAACCGGCCACAGCGGGCAAACTCCGGTCCTTGGAGCTGCCTTCAGACAACGCCAAAAAACTATGGTGGCAAGATTTACCAAGAATACAGAAACACGTTGGAATAAATGCACAGAAAGTCTGCGTGTATGGTCATCAAATGATTTAATCTGAGCAACAACAGAGCAGAAGTCAATCAGAGAAGTCTGTCGAGTTGTGGCTGCCGCATCAGTGCAGAGCAGCCGATAATATAACATCCTGTAACACGCTTATAACCAATCACAGTTCGACAACGGTAACCACCTAACCAATAACAGGGTTCTCAGCCCAGGAACTACCTTATCAAAATAAGAGAGGTCATGCATTGCTGGAGTCTAATGGTGCGTTCACACCGAACGCGATTTCAGCTTCAAAATCGCAGCCAACGCTGAAGTCTGAAGCTTGTGCACTTTGAGGTCAGACGCAGGACAGTTGTTGAAGCGCCGCACGGCGACAGCCGCCCCGCCCCTCCCTCCTCTGTCGGG
>NW_013952804.1:201996-206128 GCF_001266775.1 Austrofundulus limnaeus
TTTCCCTGAAAGCTTTGTTCCATTTGGTTTCCCACACAGCTGATCTGAACACTCCCTTCACATCCTGACACATTTCAGTTTGACTCACTTCAAGTTCACCTGCAACTCTTCTTTTATCATTAAACACAAAACATAGTTTCTGTAAATGTAATGAGGAAGAAAATGTTTTATKAACTGCATGATCTGTGGTTTAACTGACTCTGCTGTTTTCAGGGGGACTAAAGGCAAAGATATCAGCACCATTAAGTCCCTGAGGGTCCTACGAGTTCTCAGGCCTCTCAAGACCATCAAACGACTGCCCAAACTAAAGGTTGTGCTCAGTTAACACTTCCTGATTCATGTTCACAGATTCACTTTTGTTTGTTGGGATTAAAACAAACGTTTTATTCCCATAACAAGGTCAAGTTTTTATCTCAAATCCAGAACTGACTAAAACTATGGATCCAAATTCTTGAAAAGTATTTTTAAAACAGTTCAAACAATCAGATCTAAATGTTTTTTCTTCCTGTTATCTGCATTGTGCTTGTAAACTGTTGAAGAATAAAATAATAGGAAGGAGGTCATTGTAACAACTCAAACTATACAAACATCAGCAAATTACTGTCCAAAATCATCAAAATACTCAAATCAAAGAAAAAGAACATGACGGAAACAATCAAATACAACAAACCTGAGGAAACAAAAAATGATTGATCTCAACAAATCTGATGACCATCAGCAAAGCCACCAGGTTTATCATGTATAAACACACAAAAAAAGTTGTGTTCTCCCGGTTCCACACACACATCAGGATGTATCAAAACCAACTTTACATGAAAGTGTGGGATCCCGAAACATCAAAGTCAGGTCCTGAAAAGATTTTCTGAATAAATTACACAAAGAAATAACAACTAACACCATTTTTTTGCCTTTGTTGTTACAAAAGAGTAAAGTCAGTGTACTTACAATGGACAAAAAGAGCGTAATAAATATTATTACTATAGTCTTGTTTATTTGATGTGAAAACGATGTTTATCAACCAACAACAGCTGGGGGCACAGGACTCTGCTTGATGGTATTTGTGGGTCAAAAGCTGAAAAGTTTGGGAACCACTGTTGTAGATGACCCCACTTTTAATTTATAAATCCATTGTAGATAGAGTTTAATGTTGACCTTAAGCCTGTCTGCTCACCAGCAATGTTTCTGCAGAGCTGTACAACAGTACAGACTTTATTTGCAATTACTGAGCTACTAGTCATGTTAGTACTACGCTGATGTTAAATGTGTCTTCTCTGTGTCCTCAGGCGGTGTTTGACTGCGTGGTCAACTCTCTGAAGAACGTGCTGAACATCCTCATCGTTTACATCCTCTTCATGTTCATTTTTGCTGTTATTGCAGTTCAGCTATTCAAGGGCAAATTCTTCTATTGCACCGATGAGTCCAAAACCTTGGAAAAGGACTGCAAGTCGGTCTAAACCCCACAACATTCTCATCAACCATTGCAGTATTGTCAGAAGTTATACCAGCCTTATGTCGGTCACTGCTTCATGTCTTCCAGAGGACAGTTCCTAGACTACGACAAAGATGAGGTGGCAGCAATGCCCCGAGAGTGGAAGAAATACGAGTTCCACTATGACAACGTGCTGTGGGCATTCCTGACTCTTTTCACCGTGTCCACGGGAGAGGGCTGGCCCACGTAAGTTTGATGAGGAGTCCTAAATRATGTTACTTTACAGCAGATAACTTAATACAGGGGTTCTCAAACTTTACATGGGCAAAAAATTCCAGGGATCCCCTCATAAACCCCATGCTTTTTTAAAGGGTAATTTACTGTCTGTGAGGACTGTGTTGTCTGTTGTTCCGTTTTCTCTTTGTGTCACCACCCTTCAGTTCTCCTCAGCTTGTTTCCATGCCATTTCTCAATCATCCTCACCTGCCTGTGATCACCAATCAGTCTTCCCTCCAGGTGTTTGTCATTTCCTCTCTCCCTCTCTTTGTATAAATACTGGTCATGTCCTCCATATACTTACTGGATCATTACATGGATTTGTCCATCTGTCTCRTCCTCAGTGTTGCCCTGTGGCTCCTAGTGTTTTGTTATTTTAGTTGTCCTGTCAGCTCGTTTTGTTTAATAAATAGTTTTATTTTCGAATCATCCTCCATCTGGATTTGTGTTCATTCTTGTGACTAACGTGGCACTGTCATTTCAACCCCTAAATGCCATGGGAATATATTTTTTATTTAGCTTTTTATGTTTGTTTATTAGTTCATTGTTCTCCATGCATTTTTAAAAATAAAAACCAAATTAACAAGTTAGTGAAATTTTTTGAGGATCCCAAGATACCACTCCTGGACCCCTGGGGGTCCAGGGACTCCAGTTTGAGAACCTCTGACCTAATGATTTAGTTCAATTATGTACAGTTAACATCTAGCATTGTCATTAGTTTTAATTGTTTTAATTTGTTTTACTAATTTATTTTTACAAAATTCTGWAGCTATTGCCCTTTCATTAAAACCGGTGTATTTCACTCCTTGATTTCTGTCCTTCCAGTGTTTTGAAGCACTCTGTGGATGCCACCTTTGAAGACCAGGGCCCCAGTCCAGGCTATCGAATAGAAATGTCTATCTTCTATGTGGTCTACTTTGTGGTCTTCCCTTTCTTCTTTGTCAACATCTTTGTTGCTTTGATCATTATTACCTTCCAGGAGCAAGGAGACAAGGCTCTGTCTGAGTGTAGCTTGGAAAAGAATGAGGTAAAAGCCATCAAATGTCTGACATACTTGAAGGTTTCGGCAAATTAAACTGTGACTGAATCTTTTTGCAGAGGGCTTGTATTGACTTTGCCATAAACGCCAAGCCTCTGACGCGCTACATGCCTGAGGACACACAGTCCTTCCAGTACAGGATGTGGAAGTTTGTCGTCTCAGCTCCGTTTGAGTACTCCATCATGATAATGATTGCTGTCAACACAGTTGTTCTCATGATGAAGGTAAGAGTCTTTAAAGAGGGTTAGTTCTGTGAGAAACTGGGGAGTGAACTTGAAATTTCACAAAAGCAGTTTTAACAATTTTGTAAACTGCAGAACTTTAATGGGAGTCAGAAAACTTTGGGCAGCCTCAGTTGCAAACTCTGACTGACAAGTAGGTCTATGAACAGGGTACTAAAGATCTGGTGCAGGAACTTTAAAGGTGGGYCACCTAACCTTTGGGTGGAGAGAAAGGTTCACGTTCTCCTGAACGAGCGAGGCCACCGTAAGCATCTACTGAAGATGATGTCAGCAGAATGGTCATGTGGATCTTTAACACCCATAGGGGAAAAAGGGGAACAGGGCCAAGACTGATTTTGTGAAGCAAGCGGGATTCATGCACAGGAGATCAGAGAGGACAAACCAAATCCAAAGAGYACCTCAATGTGAAGTTTGAAGTCCAGAAAGAGATTCATGGTCCATAAGGCAGAGATCAGGATAGACAAAGGCAAGACAAAAGGTAAAAATCCAGGAGAAGATGGAGTCAAGAACCAAGAAGACAAGGCAAGGCTTGGAGAAATGCTGGACATTCACTAGGCGAAGGCTATCCAACGATCTGGTGTGGAGCAATGTGCAGGAGGCAGCTAACATGCAGCGTCTCTCAGGTGAGTTGAATCAGTTGATTGTAAACAGAGTGGGAGGAGGAAAGGTGTGTTTAGGTGAGTAGAGTAGAGCCAGGCAGGCATGGATCAAAAGTTCTGATGAAGCCTTTTCAACCGTTTAGTACAACCAGTTCWTGATTTTTGCTTTKGTTTGTAGGGAAAGTTAAAATTCAAGATTTTGGACTCTCCCAAATGTTTCCTTCTTTTTCATTRTTCCAGTTCATCAGCAGCACAGCACTCAGTGGTTAGCACCGACGCCTCACAGCAAGAAGGTCCTGGGTTTGAGCCCCGGTTCGGACCTAGGGTCTTTCTGTGCGGAGTTTGCATGTTCTCCTCGTACTTGTTTGGGTTTTCTCCGTGTTCTACGGTTCCCCCCACACTAGTGCTGGGCGGTATACCGGTTCGTACCGAATACCTTTTTTTATTTTTGTTATGATATGAATTTGCTGAATACCGACATACTGGTTTAAATAGCCTGAACAAATGTGGAACGTTTCGTCGCGGCCGCCAGTGAACTGTTTCCTGG
>NW_013952804.1:206529-213513 GCF_001266775.1 Austrofundulus limnaeus
GTGTGTGTGTGTGTGTGTGTGTGTGTGTGTGTGTGTGTGTGTGTGTGTGTGTGTGAAGCTGCCGTGGTGCCCTCCATTCTGATCCTGGAAATATTAACTTTGCTCAGAAGTTTATTACCATAATGACTGTAAACACAGAGGAACTCAGATGTTTGGTAGAACATAAATCTTTGTTTATTTAATAACTGATAAGAAGAAACTAGTCGCAGCGCCTCAGTGGAGAGTTTTCATGACGTGACGTGATATTGGCCACTTAAACTTTTGAATCCTTCAGATGAGGTCATCCCATTTGGCATGGCTTGGCTCAGGTTGGACCAGCACAGTCCAGATCRGTCTGCCAACTCCTTCTGGAAAGSCCCTGTRGAACTCCAGTGTGAGCTCTGCACACGCGGTGCACGGCTCCTTGTCACTGYGTCGYRCTCCCAAAGAGCCTGCAGTGRCAAGCAGAGTTGTAAAAKGATTATTCTTAGAAGCTGAAAACAGTTCAGCATATAAATACACTCTCTRCTATTGTCCACCAGTAAGGCTGAATCTGTTCCTGGTAAAGGTATTTTTGGCACAACTTTGTGCATCCTTTATCTAACTGTTTCCATGTGGATGTAATAACTGTTATTCATGTGTGTCTGGTGTGAACAATAATCATTTTCACATCAACAGTTTGATTGATTGATGATGCCTTTATTGTCATTGTACGGAGCACAGTGAAATTACATTTAAGAACACCCATTCAAGAAGACACACATGACAAAAACATGGGGGAACAGGTGATCAGGTCATGCAGCAACCAGCAGGGGTCGTGCTACCTTTAAAAAGAAAAATGAAAGAATCACCTTTAAGTGTCTCCAATGGAACCAGAACAGAAACGTGTGTACACCAGCCCTGGAGTTGGTGTGGGGCTGCACACAGTTGTGTGGAAAAGGGCAATGCAAGCTTTTTGACACATGAGGCCTGAGGACTAGAAAACAGCTCTCTAAATGTTGARCTACCTGGAGCAGCAAGGAAAGGTTTATTCTTTGTTCCTGTTTTCCAGTTTCATGGAGCTCCAGACTACTACGATGCCATGCTGAAGTACCTCAACATAGTGTTCACCACTCTCTTCTCTCTGGAGTGCATTCTGAAGATCATTGCTTTTGGTCTACTGGTGCGTACCAGAAGCAGGTGACATCTAAAATACCTGGAAGACACATGGCAGCTGATTAATCATTACCACTGTTTTCTCTTTTGCAGAATTATCTGAAGGATGCCTGGAATGTGTTTGAYTTTGTGACAGTGTTGGGCAGCATCACTGACATCCTGGTAACTGAAATCAATGTAAGAGTGCCACTTCCCCACACCACATGGCTATACTATACACAAACAGTACTGCTGTGACTCAAACCAGCACACGTCCAGGTTCATACAGGCATTATCAGTTACAATCACATGACGGATGTTTTAGTGTTTGAGGAAGGAGATGATTGAACAGTTTTGTGGCGACATGAGGAGTCATGAGATRTTACAGGAGTTGAGTCTACCTCAGAGATTAAAGAGATAGGTTATTTYTGAAGAGATGTTSTGTCAAATAATTATAAAGGTTAGTACAGTGAAGGTAAATAGTTTGYCAGTTTTCAGGCCTATAAACAGCTTTTTTCAAAAACAACATACAGATGTGAAAACATCTACATGAGACATGGGGTCAGAAGGTGTTTTGGGTTTCTGCATCACTCTCACCCAGCTGACCCAGCCGGAGGTGATCAGGTTCCAACATGTGTCCCAGTAGCAACCCACAGATCAGCCCTCCCAATCCAAGTCCACCTTTTGGCCTTATTTGCAGCTTCATTAGCAACCTTAACATCCCTCCTCTGGACTGTCCCAGTAACTCCTAACAGGCTGAGGACTTCACAGAGTGAACTCCCTGTGTCTTACTTCTATATTGGGGGCACCCATGYACCTGCTAGTTAGGCATCTTACTATCTTTTCATCAGTCATTAGAGAAGGATCCCACACAGCAAAATGTGTCTGGCTCAGTTCTGGCCCACACTATGCACTAACACTCAGCCCAGATAACTCTCCAGAAGAACTCTGAATCCTGAAGTTTGGGGCTTTTAAAGGCCTTGGTCTTAAACTTTTTGATCAGCTTGTTTCAGTTTAATACTTGTTTGTAATAAAATGCTGACTCAGAGGATTTTTTTCTCTCGCTTCCATTTCTTCTTTCTGCATTTTGAAGCTCTACTTAGAAACATCTTAAGATCTGCCATCTGTCCATTTTCTGCCAGTTATCCAGACTTCCCTCTCCCCAGCTACTTGGGCCAGCTCCTCTGAGGGAATCCCAAGGTGTTCCCAGGCCAGCTGAGAAATATAGTCCCTCCAGTGTGTCCTGGGTCTTCCTTTGGGTCTCCTCCCAGTGGGACATGGCTGGAACACCTCACCAGGGAGGCGTCCAGGAGGCATCCTAACCAGATAAACCACCTCAACTGGCTCCTCTCGACGTGGAGGAGCAGCAGCTCCACTCTGAGTCCCTCCTGGATGACTGAGCTTCTCACCCTATCTCTAAGGGAGAGCCCAGACACCCTGCTGAGGAAACTCATTTCAGCTGCTTGCATCTGCAATCTCGTTCTTCCGGTCACTACCCAAAGCTTGTGACCATAGATGAGGTAAATCGAGAGCTTTGCCTTCTGGCTCAGCTCTCGCTTCACCACGACAGACCGGTACAGCGCCCGCATCACTGCAGATGCAGCACCAATCAGCCTGTCGATCTCCCGCTCCATTCTTCCTTCATTCGTGAACAAGACCCTGAGATACTTAARCYCCTCCACTTGGGGCAGGACCTCCTCCCYGACCCRGAGAAGRCACMCTACTGTTTTCTGGCTCAAGACCATTGTCTCAGATTTAGAGGCACTGATCCTCATCCCGGCCGCTTCACACTCTGCTGTGAAACGGACCACATCATCCGCAAAAAGCAGAGATGTGATCCTAAGGTCACCAAAACTTCTCAAGCTCCAACAGTGCAAAATGTGAATTCTTGCCAATTTTCAACTGGTCTTGTAAAAGAACATTAATTCATCTCTGCGCTCACCTGTGTGCAACTCTCCCCCTGGAGCCACTGGACTTTGTTGTGCAGTGGGTGGTCTGTATGTTGGGATGGAGGGCTGATGCATGTTTTGGTTGATAAACTAAAAACTTTTTAAAATTTGATTAAAAGTATCACATCAAACTTCAAAATAACTGTTAATAAAGACATGAAAATTTAACTCATAAAACTCTTATTATTTTTATTTTTATTTTTGGTCAAGTCCATAATGAGTCATGCGGCTCCAGAGTTGGGGGTTGTCTACCCCTATTCTCCATGATGAAAGCCAGTAACTCAGGCTAAATCCTCACTTCAACTGGGCAGTCCTCACCAGGTTTGCACCTGTTATCATTTGTGCAGCATTCTTAACAAACTGATCACAACACGCCCACTGATAGCACTGCTATGTTTTAGTTTGCCCAGCAATGTAGCGTTTGTTGTCTGGGATCTTCATAAATCAGACCCTTGGTCCCAGAGAATCAGGGTAACCAGGAGTTGTTTAAACATATGTGTGCAGAGCACGAACCGTGATGTGCTGATGGTTCTGAAGCTGTTATCAGTCCACAGCTGACCCAATTCCCTGCAGACTGATCCATTCAGCAGCTTCAGAACATTTAACAGTCTGCATCGACACACTGACCRTTGACATTGATTGAGAAAACAAAAGTGTACTTTAGTATTAGCTCATGTATCATWTCAGTATGTTGTTTTTGAGAACAAGTTGTTTTATAAACCTGAAAAACAAACAGACTTGTTTGACCAGTCATTAGCCTGGACCAGACCAAGACTTCAGTCTCTTTGTTTGATGACACAGTTGATAAGATACCAACAGTTGATAAAAATCAGACACAAGATGGTGTGATAAAATGTTTGGACTTTACCCTGGAACGGTTGGGCAGCATGTGTTCTGATTTCTGTGTTGTTCAACAGTTGTTTACGTGTTTTCCTCTGTACATCATTGTGCACATTTGTTGACTAGTATCTGTTTCCATGGAGCAATATAACTGTTTTSCTGCCTGTCCTTCCCCTCTTCTCTGTCTTTGCTCTCTTTACTTGTCTGCATCTTTCTGTTTGTGCTCCAACCTCCCACAACATTATTTGTTGATTCTCATCACTGATGTTGCCATGCCCGGTCCCAAACACCATTAGACTACGGTGAGTGACTTTTTGCTGATGTTTTCAACAGTTTGAAATTTTAGTAGTTTGTTTATTGGAAAAACATCCTCTGTTTTCCTGAACTTGTCCTCCGCCTGGTTAGCATTACTCTTCTGAATGAAGGCCTGGCACTCCTTGAAGACGTCACCCACTGTTTTTCATGCCACAGCTCTAAACCCTAATCATCATTCACCATAAGAAGGGAAGGATTTCAGTAGACCCAGTCAGTTTTGTTTGGCTCATGTTGATAAGCTGTGGTAGTGTCTGGACTTTGGGTGACTCTGAAAGGTAATCAGTGACGGAGGAAAGTTTCTGTTCAGTGATTTATTAGATATTTTGCTAACTTACCAGATAAATTAGCACATATATAGATGCATAACAGTTTAGCCTTTAGGCAATAACTATAATGGAAACTTTAACAACCTCTTCCTCCAAATGAAATAAATCAAATGAGATATTTCCTTTAAAGTTGTAACTGATTTTGTGTAAGATCACTAAGGTCACACGATTGTGGCWGCCATCTTGATTGGCGCTGACTCTAAAGTTGTAGATTCTCAAACCTCTAAGAGTTTCACTGGGATCTGTCTAAAAGTTGATGAGTTTTTACTAACACAGACAGACACATAGAAGGACCCAGGTGACAGTGATTTGTTGATTTTCATCAGGTGAAGATGTTATGAGGTGTGTTGATACGTAAAGGTYTTGATGTCTCTTTGGGTCCAACAGGACAGGCTGCTGAATCTGAGCTTCCTGAGGCTTTTTCGAGCTGCTCGCCTCATCAAGCTGCTGAGGCAGGGCTACACCATCCGCATCCTGCTGTGGACCTTTGTCCAGTCGTTTAAGGTGCTGTCAGAAGAGCACACACTCTGCATGTGAACGCAAAGTCCAACACACTGACTGCAGTCATTCAGAGYRGAAATGAATTATTAAATGTGTTTCTGGTCTCTTCCCTTCAGGCTCTGCCATATGTGTGTCTGCTGATTGCCATGCTGTTCTTTATATACGCCATCATAGGGATGCAGGTGAGTGTGGAACCTCTGTACATGTATATATCTGGCCTGATTCAGATTAAAGACTGTTGTTTGGGTTGTAGGTGTTTGGTAACATTAAGTTGAATGACGACACATCTATAAACCATCACAACAACTTCCGCACCTTTCTCCAGGCTCTCATGCTGCTGTTCAGGTAAAGYTGGCCTGATTATCCATCTGATTACATTACTCATAATAAAGGTTTTTATTTCATAATTCTATTAAAACKTTATGTTTAATACCATCATGATTTGGTATGAGTGTTTGATAGCTTGATGTACAAACTTGATTATCATTGATTGTTTCAATTTGTCTTTCATATAAATTCACAAAGTCTGTGATTTGAGTTGATTTGGACCCAGCCACACCTGTCCATTGATACGATGCAATGAAGTGTATGTTTACTGTATTTAGAAAATATTAGATTCTTATCAATACATTTTTACTTTTTTAAGTTTAACATACTTTAGATTTTTATGCCAGTCCAGGTCAGAGATGAAGATGCAATCATGTCAGTGTTGACAAACTACTTGMTGCAACATTGACCAGCTTTAGTGATTTGGATTCATGTCAACATTAGTAACTCAGTGGTTTTTAAAGGTGTCCACAGTGTTCGTCCTTCAACTGTCATCAGTAAGGCAGCACAGAAGGAGGTGTCATGGTGAACTGAATGACCAGAGCCCGTATTTATCAAAATTATTRGAGTGGATTTTTTGACTTAAGTGCTGAACAYTTCTTAGATTTGYTCYTCCTCTCAGTCTTAAGTGTAAGTGCCAGTTATCAAAATTCTTAAGTMTAAGAATCACTCTTACTCTCAAGAAAAGTTAAGACTGCTCCAGAGGACTCATAAGTGGTTCAGAGTTGCCACTAGGGGTCTGAGATGGACTGAAGACAGAGATTACAGCTGTCCTCTTGTGACTCTGAGACATAAAACAAACTTTAAAGCTGAGTTTTTGATTAATAAAAAATCTGAGATTTTCATCTGTTCTCATGATGCAAATGAGGACATTTTAYRTAATTTACAGACAATCAGTACATGGTGACATTAGTGTGTTAAAAGTGAACTTATCTTAGGATTTTCACAGTTTTATCTTGCCATTTCTCCAACAATATTCTTGAGCATGAAATCCGAGGCAGTGATTGGTCCGTGTCGGGGGGTTTTCTAACGACGTCATCCAGGATCAGATTTGCGGCACAGCCAGGTGTCACAAATCAGCTCTAAGACTGACACTTAAGAATTACTCCTACACTTCGCTTAACATGAGACTGAGACGCTTGATAACTGACTTTTACTCTCAGCTTTTAACTAAGAATTTTTTACACTTAAGCCCACTCTTAGCAGCATTCTTTAGAGCAGGGGTCACCAATACGGGGCCCGTGGGGACTTTCTGAGTCGCCTTCAGGACACCTTCCAAAAATAGCGCTGATTGATTGACTGTCATGGAAGCAGCACTGTAAATGCTAAAAAAAGGAACCAAAAGTCACCCATGTGCCATTTTGAGCTTTTATTAACAAAACACTTTCCAAACAGCTGCTGTCAAAGCCACATCTCCCAGTAAAACCCAGTTAAACACTCATCAACTTCTCTCCTGCGTCTCTCTCCCAGTCCCTCTCTGTCCTGCGGACTGCAGCTACACACAGACACACACTGAACTCCACCCCCAGCCCCCACCCTTCAGAAAATTAACCCTTAGAGCACAGATATTCAGCTTGTTTACCTCTGAGTAGAGGGAAAACAAGCACTAAAAC
>NW_013952804.1:214167-218088 GCF_001266775.1 Austrofundulus limnaeus
ATTTCCGCCTTTTGGCTGTATGTTCACTTTTAGTATGGTTTCCACGCAATCCTTTATAAATGAGACCCCAGGTTATTCCATCAATGATTGTTTCTTCCCTGATGGCACGGACATATTCCAAGATGACAATGCCAGGATTCATGGGGCTGGAATTGTGACAGAGTGGTTCAGGGAGCATGAGACATCATTTTCACACATGGACTGGCTCCACAGAGTCCACTGAGAACCTTTGGGATGTGCTGGAGAAGGTCAGACTCTACCATCATCAATGAAAGATGTTGGTGTAAAATTAATGCAACACTGGATGGAGATAAATCTGGTGACAATGTAAAAGATTGTCCAACAATGACACAGAGAATGTGTTTTGTTTTTGTTTTGTTTTTTAGAAAAACACAGTGCATCAAAAGTTAGATCAGCTTAGATTCAGAATCAAACAGAATTTTTTTTTCATTGGAAATAAATGTGCTCATCACTAATTCTTTCAGATGTTTGGCCTCATCTGGAAATCGGACTTGTACATTTTGAAAATCATGCTTGAGAGTAAGTTGTTAAACTCGTCTACATAGTATCATCTGAGTCATTTTGTTTTGAAAATGTCCATCAGGAGTGCGACRGGAGAGGCCTGGCATGAGATCATGTTGTCCTGTCTGAGCCATCGAGCCTGCGACGAGCGCTCAGGGACCCACGGCAAAGAGTGCGGCAGTGATTTCGCCTACTTCTACTTCGTCTCCTTTATCTTCTTGTGCTCCTTCCTGGTCAGTGCTAATCCACTCCTGTAGTACTGTCACCTAGGTATAATTCACTTCACAGGACTGTATAGGGATGTACATTAACTTGTATGAACCAGTATTAAACGTTGTTTTAGTCTTGAGTGTGATGCTCTGTGYACTAATGAAAGAAGCTCATTTCATCAAAATGTTTTCAAAGTATGGTACATTTTGGAGTTTTTTTTAACTCAGTTTACTACCTCATCAGCTGGGTTTTGTTCATTTCTGTGGTATTTCTGACCCATTCAGTGTGAAAACCTCAGAAATGACAGTTGAGTGCTGCAATCATCAGTAATCAGTCATGTTAAAATGTTCTAAAGCAACAATTTAATTAGCTGTGCTTTATTGGTTCACTGCAGTTCTTAGTCTCCACCTGCTGTCTGTGTTCCAGATGCTGAACCTGTTTGTGGCTGTCATAATGGATAACTTTGAATATCTTACCAGAGACTCCTCCATCCTGGGACCTCATCACCTGGATGAGTTTATMCGGGTTTGGGCCGAGTATGACCCTGCTGCTTGGTACGTTTAAGGCTTTCTCTGCAAACAGCTTACACAGTCAAAGTGGAGAGTAAATACTCTAACCTTGTTTCTCCCATCCATGTTTGTGGCCAAGAAGACTAAACAAAGCCTTCTAACCCAGGCTTGGTTCTTAGACCWTGTAGTATGCAGTGAGCCCTCTGATGAATATTGTTTAATTGAAGCTGTCCTGAACGTTTATTATGTGCTTGTTTTTTTTCGCAGCGGACGGATTTCCTATATGGATATGTACTATTTGTTGCGTGTTATCTCACCCCCCCTTGGCTTAGGAAAGAACTGCCCTAATAGGGTAGCATACAAGGTTTGCAAATTATCAGACATTTCCATCACTAGGGTGCTTTGTGTACCTCTATGCCAAGAGACGTTTTATTGAATGGCTGTGCACCAATGAACTCGCCTGTAACTAGCACTCACCCCTCCAAACTGTCTGGCTTTGGTTGATAATGCCGAAGAGGAAACAAAGCTTTCAAAGCTGTGGCATTRTTCCAACATGCCACCTGCCAAGCCAGCTCTCTAGTCTGTAATGTTTCGACAGAAGTATTTTACGTACTATTCCACAAGTTAGAATGTTCACATTTCTGCATGAAGGAAATGTGCTCACTCTACTCAGATCAGCTCAAATRTCTTTTAAATGTTATTTGGGGTTGTAGAGGACGCAGGTCAAAGGAAAAGCAGAACAGTTCCGGCTGGCATTGAAACCTTTGTCTCCGTGCACCCTGACTGAAGTACCAGTGGGATGTCTGCAAGCATGCTGGAGCAGACATTCTCATGACAAAGCTGTCATTTCTCTTCAACCCATCACCATTCTGCGTGTTGGGCCAACCCGTCTTTCCTAATACTCTCCCCTTCTCTCTTCTCTGACCAGACTCACTCTGTGCCATTCCATCTTTCCTCTCAGGTACCCTGAGCTCCACAGTGATGCATCCTTTGGTCCTGACATAGAGGCCAAGGATGGCATCCRCCCTACATCTCACTCTAGGAAATCTATTGACAAGAGATTTCTGTGTTTCCTCTCCATTGTTCTCCTGTTGATTTCTTCCCCATCCTTCTCTGTTTGCATTCTCTTTATGTATGATTTTCAACCCTGTGAAGTGGCCGTATCAAGTACCTCGATATGTATCAGATGCTGCTCCACATGTCCCCACCCTTA
This sequence comes from Austrofundulus limnaeus, assembly GCF_001266775.1. Classification (NCBI taxonomy): domain Eukaryota; kingdom Metazoa; phylum Chordata; class Actinopteri; order Cyprinodontiformes; family Rivulidae; genus Austrofundulus; species Austrofundulus limnaeus. The sequence goes on from NW_013952804.1 coordinate 216,622, forward strand.
GGTTTGGGAAAGAAATGTCCACCAAGAGTCGCCTACAAGGTAGACCCTGTTTTTCTTTCACCTTCCTCCCTGTGCTCGACAACCTTTCTCCCAYTGGACTAAACTCAAACCACTGTCTGTGCTCTCCAGTCTTCCCTTCTTTCTTTTCTTTGATTTGCTATCGCTCTGATATTTTTGGTGTAAACCCCGACCAGATATCTGCCTCTTTATTTAATTTTTTGTTGCTGTTGAGCATATCTGCTTGTGTGGGCTAACACCTGTCAATAATGATGGTAACGAAACAGAATCTAACTTAACTTTCAGATGAATTGCAATGTTTATGGAAATAATTAGCTCTATATTATCACTATTTCCTGYGAATGAAAATATCTAGTTTGGATTTTAGTTTGTGGAGCAGTGTGTGAGTGTGTCTGTGTGTGTGTGTCTTTAATTGTTTGTCTGTAGAAGAAGTAATCTTTGTGTGTTTTCCAGTTTGTGTCCACCTTTGCTACTTACTCCCTCTAATTTTTCCACTCATGTCATCTCAGTCTGTCAGCCATGGGAAATGTGTGTGAGGTCTAAAATACTAGTGTGGCACAGCTTTGACTTCTTTAAACTCAGCATTTACCTGTGATGAAGATGTGAAAAGTATCCAGATATATTTTCTGAACCAACAAAATGGATGCTACCATGTGTATAAATATACAGAGAAGTGCTTGGAAAGAAAATCCAGTCTTCCTCATATCCTGTAGGTGTGTGAGTGGCTCCATGTGTCCCAGCCTGCCCCTAACTGCAGGCTCTGTTGGCATATTATTCACACAKTGCCTTATGAAAGGAACTTTTCAGCATTTTGTCACTTTAAAACAAAGCAGAGGAAAAATAATAGTTGGTTTTCAATACTTTTACATAAACCTTACATAAATCTGAAAACTGTGGTGTGTGTTTGTATTCAGCTCCTTCACTCATTGTCAGAAGTCACCTGATCAGCAAGTATAGAAGAAATATCCTGTCAGTTATCAAGAACTTATATTTAATATTATTAATTTAGGAGCAGGAGTTCACRTCTTTGCACTCAAAACCTCTGCTCTCTTTCAAGAGTGATTCTCTGAATTTGGTGCACTTTGGGTTCTCTGGTTAATGAAAAAAATACCACAAAAAATGTGTTTCTGAACATTGTAGCTGCTGAAGGACTATTTGAACATCTGAGAAAATGTTTTCCCACCTTCTACATGAAATCCCAAAGATTATTTGGAATTTCTTTGTTATTTCGGTTGTTTTAAATTCAACCCCTTAACAGGACAATTAGATTCCTGTATATGTATAACTCTAAAATTTAATCAAAATAATTATTTTATTTTCTTTCTTTGTCGATATGTCACCTGTCCCTCGTGCGAAATAACTTTTGTAAAGATACAGTGGTTTGCAAAAGTATTCATACCCCTTGAACTTTTCCATATTTTGTCACATTACAACAACAAACATAAATAT
>NW_013952804.1:220064-225179 GCF_001266775.1 Austrofundulus limnaeus
TTGAACGCACTGTAACAGGATTGAACGCACTGTAACAGGGTTGAACGCAGTGTAACAGGATTGAATGCAGTGTAACAGGATTGAATGCACTGTAAGAGGGTTGAACGCACTGTAACAGGATTGAACGCACTGTAACAGGGTTGAACGCACTGTAACAGGATTGAACGCACTGTAACAGGATTGAACGCACTGTAACAGGATTGAATGCACTGTAAGAGAGTTGAACACAGTGTAAAATTATTGAATGCACTAACAGGGTTGAACACACTAACATGGTTGAATGCACTGTAATATTACTGAACGCACTGTAACAGGGTTGAATGCACTGTAACAGGATTGAACGCACTGTAACAGGATTGAATGCACTGTAAAATTATTGAACGCACTACCAGGGTTGAATGCACTAACATGGTTGAACGCACTGTAATATTATTGAACGCACTGTAGCATTAATGAATGCACTGTAACAGGATTGAATGCACTGTAACATGATTGAACGCACTGTAACAGGATTGAATGCACTGTAACAGGGTTGAATGCACTGTAACATGATTGAACGCACTGTAACAGGATTGAATGCACTGTAACAGGATTGAATGCACTGTAACAGGGTTGAATTATTGACATTTAATCAAGTTAAAATAGACTTTAAATTATTAAAATAAACAAGAGGAAAGAAACATAACACTATAAATGCAATATTTAGCATTGTTTAAAAATAGCATTGCTTTAAGTGCTCRATTTATCAAGACCACAGAAAACTGTTACTAAATACCTGCACAAATTAAAAAATARTCTTTATTAAAAGTGGGCATGCAATTTACTAAGACTGCATGCCCAAAGAATAATAGGTGCAGTGGTGGTGAGGAACACCGTATTGAAATGATGATTTTGTGTGTCACTGATGGAGGCAAAGCAGACACAACAAAATTCAGAGTTACAGGGAGGTTTTTTTTTTAAATAGTACAAGGGTCGGCAACCCGGAGACATATTAATCTTTCTAGCCTGGACAAGTTTTTAAAAGTAGGCTATTTTCTTAATTTATATGTTTTATTACCTTTTTCATTGCAGTAATCTTGAATGTCAATGTGATACTTTAAAATTTACTCAAAATAGGTTTTAATAATTTCTCTAACAAAATCATGCAATGTAGTTCACAGATCTTCTAACTGTCTGCTGCAGTTGTCCAGTGCTCAGGTGAGCAGAGGTGACTGATAAGCTCTCATTTTCATTGTCTTAAAGATTAGAAAACAAAACAGATTCTGTTCTGTTCTGTTCAAATAGACCATTTTGTAGTTTTTTGTGCACATTCACATAGCAAAGCCTAGCTCTTCCGGATCACAGGTCAACCTAAACACTGAGGTTGATATGAAAACATCATTGGAATTGTACAAACTCAACAAGGTCAAAAAGAAAATGTATAGCTTATCTAAGCATAAGTGTAATTACAATGGGGTTTCCATAGCTACCATAGCATTTTTCCCGAAAACATGAGCTCATTTCACGTCATGTCTATGCATTTGTGATGGTTTATTCTGAGAGAGAAAAGAAAGATTTGAGGAAGAACAGAGAATATTTGAAAGAGTGCAGAGGTTTTGAGTTTGAGCATTAAAAGATTTGAGTGCAAAGACATGAACCACTACTGCTAAATTGAAAATATAAGCTCTTGACAWTTGGCAGGATCATTCTTTCATATGAACACCTTAGATCGTATTCATGTGTTAGAACGGTCCAGTCAAAGTCCAGGCCTGAATCCAACTGAGAATCTGGAGCAAGAGATAAAAACTGCTCTTCACAGATGTCCTCCATGCATTTTGACTGAGTTTGAGCTGATTTGAGAATAATTGGCAATAATTTCATTCTCTAAATCAGTGGTGTCCTAGTCTGKTTCTGGAGGGCCACTATCCTGCATGCTTTAGAGGTTTCTCTGCTCCATCCCACCTGATTTGAATGAATATGTGAGGAACAGACTTCTGCAGAACTTGAAGAGGTGTTTCAGTCACTGAGTCAGATGTGTTTGAGCAGAGAAACAAGTAAAACAAAAACAAATCACAGTAAAATACTTTGAAGTTTGTGGCTGTAACTTGGCAWCTTGCAGCTTGATGGATCAGTGGTTAGCACTGACGCCTCACAGAAAGAAGGTCCTGGGTTYGATTCCTGGTTCAAACCTGGGGTCTTTCTGTGTGGAGTTTGCATGTTCACCTCATGCTTGTGTGGGTTTTCTCTGGTACTCCAGTTTCCTCCCACAGCACAAAAATKTTTTCTAATAGGTTGCCTTCAGGCCCAGACCTCCCTTGGAAAAGAGATCTGTGCTCTCAGTGAGACTTGCCTGGTTAAATAAAGGTTAATAAATAACAACAAATAAATGGGGAAAAGTTCAAAGATTAGTATACTTTCAAAGGGCACTGGAAATGTTCTCATTAATTGTAAGAATGGTTCAAACAAAGACTTTTTACTTGTTTTTTAGCAGGCATCAAGGTTTCTTCTGCACAAAAAAATTGAAAGAAAAACCAGTTTAGTTCAGTTTAGCACCAAGTCACAACAAACGTCTCAGGTCTGCATAAAAACATCCACATGCATTATAAATTCCATTGAGGTTGAAGACAAAGGTCGTGAGTCGGCTTGGCCAGCTTCAAATTGTCACCTGTAAGTCAAAGATATACAGTTAATCCTTTTTCTTTAATACTTCAAAAACAAAACAAAACAAAAAAAGGATCTCAAGGGAGGCTGTTTCTGTTGTTTAAGCCTTACATTGCACATTATTTAATAAAGACATCATGGGCATGTTCAGAAAACGATAACAAGCACAAAACACATAATCCACATGCTGGCTGCTCTAAAATACTAATTACTACCAGTGAATGTAGTCCACTAAACTGTGGGCACAGTATACCTCCTTTAGTTTGTTCTTACTACACAGTAACATGTAATATTGATGACATTTATTTTTTGTTCTGATTCAACATCTTTTGTTTTTTTGTGTGTGTGAATCATCAATATGATTTTTATTGTTTATTAGATTTTTTTGTGAAAGTTGTTAAATCAGATGTTTTCATAAGCACAATTCTCCATTAGTCCCAGTTAAAACTGTTTTTACCTGTCTAAACCTTTTTATGATCTAGTAATAAATGATCAGGAACATTTAATATGTTGTAGGATGTAGATCAGGGACAGTGAACAGACAGTAAAGGCTGATTTATAGTTCGAGTCGCACGTCTCGTTCTCCCTGCTGAGTGACAAAAAATTGCGTAACTTCTTTATGCTCTCCTGCTCCTATCCCCCGGTGACAGCTGTTGTGTTCATTGCCCTCAGTCAGAACTCTGCGATGCAGACCTTGAGGCTCAGAGTGTGTGATTGGTTAGAACTTTGTGGGTGTGTTTGTTCATGAGAAGCAAGTGGAGGTCCAGCAGTGGTCCAGTGGCTGAACAGGACCAAAGCAGCTCTTCCTTCTGCAGGTTATTTTGTTTAAAATTATTTTTTTCTCTTAAGCCAGTGGTTAAAAGAGCTAGAAGAGCAGCTGATTTGATCCTATTGAACATGAGCTGATGTTCACATCTTTTTTCCATCACCACTGTTAACAAAAAAAATAATGTTTTTTTCCTCTGTGGACTCTTCAACCAACACAACACTGATTGTTGAGTGAAAAAAACCCCCACAATATCCAGCCATCATTATTGTTGTTTTCCTACCTATATGAGCTGTGGGAGGGCAGAGCGAGGAATTATGATAAATTATGCCCCGCCGCATCTTCGGCTCGTTTATACTCTGTCAGTGAAAAGATGTCTGAAATGACGCAATTACAGACCCGACGTCGTAGGTTGTATAACCCAAACTTAACAGTTATGTTGTAGGATGTAAGTCAGTGACAGTGAACAGACAGTAACAGTTATCATGTAGGATGTAAATGTTTGAAGACACAGCAGAGCAGTTTCTCTCTCCTCTATCTGAAACAAACCTATTTGCTCACTGCTGATTTTGTCTTTTATCATGTCTGCTTGGATCAATGTTCTTGCTGAGTGTGTGCTGACATGATTTTAGTGTAGTTCAATGTGTGTACATRTGTGAGTGTTGGGCCCTCAGCTCTTCATGCCCGTCTCATTTCGACTCTCTGCACCGCCACAACACCTGTAGGTGAATGCTTTWTGTGTTCAGGGGGAGCTCTACTCTTACTGTTTATACACAAATCAAATGGTGCCATTAGCCTTTGTATGAAACTACCTCTGAGGTTAGCCCAGCTTGGTGGAATGGATACTTTTTGGGTACCTGTCACTTTACAYGTACAGCATTTTTATCTTCTTTTACTCTGAAGTAGAATGTTAGGATGGCCCCTCAGAGTCGAGCTCCTGCAACTGTCGAGGCACCTTCATGGTTATGCGTTACATGCCTTCTGTCACTTTTCTTTCAGTCAATGTCAGTCTTGCACCAGTGCACTTTGACTTGCAACATAGTGCATACTGTAGCCAATAGAAGTGAATGTGAATGTTTAGTTTGTCTGTACGTACTTGTAGAGAAGACTTTTTGTGTGCTAAACTGAATCTGACTTTGGTTTTGTATTGTGGCCAAATTTAATCAAAACAAACTTACAAAAAAAATCWAAGGAGTTTATTCAGTGAACTCCATCACAACAGCACGCAGACAGAACTCTCTGGGTTGATTGTATGTTCTCATCAGAAATTTTAACAATGTTTCATCTGACATCTGCTACCTAACCTTCTCTTCAGCGCCTTGTCAAAATGAACATGCCCATTGCTGATGACAACACGGTTCACTTCACCTCCACCCTGATGGCCCTGATTCGTACTGCGCTGGAGATAAAACTGGCTTCAGGTCAGAGAAACACCAAAAACATAATCAAAATGAAGAAAAACATTCAGTACATTCATGACATAATGTGGTTAAATCATGGAGGTTCTATAGAACAGCTGGAGTGCGCAGAAACCACGTGACCGTGTGATCGGCTGATGAAGCTAATGGCTAAAGCAAAACGGTCAAGAGTCTGGATTTCCCATTACTGTACATGTTGACAACAGAGCAGAAAAAAAAGCACTGGCGATGTAGAAATCATAAAAGCTATTAATAATAATAATATTAACACAATTATGATTAATATTTTAC
>NW_013952804.1:226150-234178 GCF_001266775.1 Austrofundulus limnaeus
CCACAGGCAAGCTGATGATAATCTGGCAGTGAACTGGAGAGTGAGACTGTATTATAATACTGCAGGAAAAAGGTCAATAAAATTAGCTTGATTAGGTTTTCTATGAAGGGAGGGGCGAGAGCAATGAGCAGGAGCTGGATGTGAGCTGTAAGGCTGGGAACAAGACTATGAGGAGGAACTGTGACATGAAATAAAATAATAAAACTAAACTGGAACAAGATCTGGGCAGACAGTGACAGAATCATAACACAGATATTAGCTTGTGGAACATATATACAGAGTTTAGCACTGTTGAATCATGTTATAATTTTACACAAACTGTTACTTTGCCCTCTGATTAATATTTAGACGTCCACAGTGTAAAATAATATTATAAATGTGAGTATTTTTAGGTTTCTGTTAGAGGAACCTGACTTGTTGAGAAGATGGTTAATAGAGACAAGTTTCATCCTATGACCAGAAAACATTTTCTAACTGTTGACTGGTAAATACAAATATTCTTAGTTTTTATGACAGTAAGAAAAATATAATGAAAAAACTTTATTACTAGCTGAAGTCATCATTTTCCAACTAGCTAAAGTCTAAGTTACAGGCTGACTTCAGGTCTGGTTTAGATAATTGTTACTCATGAATTATATATTTTTTCTGGTATAAATTTGCTGTTTTACATGATTGTTGAATGAAATTAACATAATTATTAATTTATTATAAAAACATGACCGATAATTTGTGAAACAGATCTGGTTCAGCTTGCTGTTTATCTATTAGTTTCTATGGTGGTGTGAGGATTAGCTGGTAAAATGACCCAGGGCGCAGGCAAAGTCCAAAGTGCAAAAAAACAAAATTTATTTAACAAAAGAAGGCCTGATGAGGCAGCAAAAAACTTACAGAAACTTCTCTTCTCGGGAGGAACAGACAGGACACCACACAGGCTGAGGGATGCAGCACAATTAACTGACAAAGACAGGTGACAAGACCCAGAATATAAAGCAAACAAATTAAGAGAAAATCAGAAACACCTGGGGAGACACAATAGGGAACGGCTGAGCGTGGGCGGGGCTGGAAGCAAGGGAAAGATACACAGGGGAACACAGAAAATACTAGAAAACTAAGGAAAATAAATACAGATTATGACAGGACCCTCCACCCCCCACCCCCCCTTAACGACGGCTCCCGACGTCGAAAAGGAAGAGGTACAGGACACGGACACAACACCGAGGAATTCAGGACAAAAAGCACACAAGTCCAGGGGGACGACCAGGAAACTCTCCAATGCATGACCCCGTCATAACAGAAGGTCTGGCAGGGACAACAGCAGACGTAGAACCACAGGAGGAGGCGAGAGCAGATGAGGAGTCAAGGGAGGAGGCCGGAGCAGACAAGGAGTCAAGGGAGGAGGCCGGAGCAGATGAGGAGTCAAGAGAGGAGCCCGGAGCAGACGAGGAGTCAAGAGAGGAGGCCGGAGCAGACGAAGAGTCCAGGGAGGAGACGGGAGAAGACAAAGAGTCCAGGGAGGAGACGGGAGCAGACGAAGAGCCCAGGGAGGAGACGGGAGCAGACGAAGAGCCCAGGGAGGAGACTGGAGCAGATGAAAAGCCCAGGGAGGAGACTGGAGCAGACGAAGAGCCAGCGGAGGTTGCTGAAGCCAGCGCGCCAGCGACGGCGAACACAGGCGACAGAGGCGATGAGGAGGCGAAAGGCGACGACCCAGGYGCTGAGGAGGCGAAAGGCGACGACCCAGGCACTGAGGAGGCGATGGGGGAYGACCCAGGCACTGARGAGGYGAYGGGGGACGACCCAGGYRCTGARGARGYGRYGGGGGACGACCCAGGYRCTGARGARGCGAYGGGGGACGACCCAGGYRCTGARGARGYGAYGGGGGACGACYCAGGYGCTGAGGAAGCGATGGGGGACRACCCAGGCGCTGAGGAGGCGATGGGGGACGTGGAGACAATGGCAACCGACCCAGATGACATGGAGGGGCCGGCAGCCGACCCACGAACCTCAAGGACCGCCGACTCGGGGCCACCACCGGAACCACCGACTTTGGGGCCACCACCGGAACCGACTCTGGGACCACCACTGGAACCACCGACTCCAGGACCACCACTGGAACCACCAACTGTGGAACCACCACCGGAACCACCGACTGTGGAACCACAGACTCAGGGACCACCGGGACCACCAACTCCTGGACCACCGACTGTGGAACTGGGACCACCAATTCAGGAGGCCCAGCAGACTCAGGAGGCCCAGCCAGACTCAGGAGGTCCAGCCAGACTCAGACGTGGAAACAGCCGGTTTGGGCATTGGAACCCCAGAAAGAAAAACAGTGGTCGGAGGGTGGGCAAAAAAATCACCAGAAACCACTTCTCTCGGAGGGGAAGTCTTCGAGAGAGGGGCAAACAGTTTAACCAGCTCTTCCTGCATCTGCTGCATCTTATCCAACGTGGTTGCAGAGTCCAGCTTAGCTCTGGTGGGTGKTGGAGCAGAAACATCCATCTCATAGAGAGGYAGACCAGAAAAAGTTTGCCTGCAGKCTGGGTATCTTGGTCGGTTYATTCTGTGAGGATTAGCTGGTAAAATGACCCAGGGYGCAGGCAAAGTCCAAAGTGCAAAAAACAAAATKTATTTAACAAAAGAAGGCCTGATGAGGCARCAAAAARCTTACAGAAACTTCTCTTCTCAGGAGGAACAGACAGGACACCACACAGGCTGAGGGATACAGCGCAAWGAACTGACAAAGACAGGTGACRAGACTCAGAATATAAAGCAAACAAATTAAGAGAAAATCRGAAACACCTGGGAAGACAATAGGGAACGGCYGAGCGTGGGCGGGGCTGGAAGCCAGGGAARGATACACAGGGGAACACAGAAAACACTAGAAAACTAAAGAAAATAAATACAGATTATAACAGGTGGCCATGAGCTGTTGCCCTGTTTGGTCTCCATTTCTGCTCATCCATGCTGTCACAGACGCTACCGGTGGATGGGATGGGCGGGGCTCAGTCTAGTGATCTATATATTTCAGTCTATGGATTAAATATCCATTTAAAGGCTTAACATGATATGTACATAACCTTCATCTTGTCTTCGTTACTTGATTAGTTCTTCCTTCCCCGTCAAAAATGACTCATCCTGTATATCTGAACAGAAATCCATGATAATCCATAGATTCTCACTCAAAGCTATTAGGTGTCCTTTATCTTCTTATTCTGTAATCATGGAGCAAATTTAGGTTTTCTGTTTGGTTCTTTGAGCTGCAGACAGCATGGCACACAGAGTCACAGGTTCACCTCCCACCTSGGACCCATCTGASTGGAGTTTTTTCTCCCCATACAGGTGAGGGTTTTCTCCAGCTACTTTAGTTTCTCCCCACAAAAMCATGTATATTAGGTTCATTGRTGACTAAACTTTTCCAGGGTGAGAGCATGTCCCTGTGTCCCTGTGATGGACTGAGACYTGTCCAGATGTCCCTGTGATGGACTGAGACCTGTCCAGGTGTCCCTTGTCTCACACAGTGACAATTGGACATGGACACCAGGTTCCTGTGATCTGGAACATCTCCATCTGCTTCGGCTAATCCGTAGTTTTGGTTGAGGTGGCAACAGGTCCAGGAGAGAAACCCAGACATCCCTCTCCCTAGCAATACTTTCTAGCTCATCCTTGGGGGACCCCAAGGCATTCTCAGGACAGAGAGGATACATAATCTCTCCAGTAAGTCCTGAGTCTTTCCCAGGGCCTCCTACCAGTGAGACGTGGCCGKAACACCTCTAAAGGGAGGTGTCCAGGAGGCATCCTATTCAGATGAACCACCTCAACGGACTCCTTTCGATGCGGAGGAGCAGCGGCTCTACTCCGAGCTGCTGMCCCCAGATGATGGAGCTTCTCACTCTATCTATAAGGCTGAGCCCAGCCACCCTACAAAGGAAGCTCATTTTGACTCATTTCTTGTATCCAGGATCTTGTTCTTTCTGTCATGATCCACACCTCATTACTATAGGTAGGGTGAAATGTAGACAACACAGTAAATAGAGAACTTTGCCTTTCGACTCAGCTCTTTTCATCAATCAATCTCCATCTCCATCCTACCAACACTTTTCCTCAGATTYTGGTCATCTCTGCATTCTCCTCCTCTTAGACCTCACCACAGCCTTTGATAACCTTAGCCACACCATTCTTCTCTCCCACCTTGAATCCTCCCTCAGCATCACTGGTACTGCCCACATTTGATTACAGTCATATCTCACAAACAGGCAACAATTCATCAGGGTCAATAACTGCACCTCCTCCACTGCTCCTTTATTACAAGGCATCCCCCAGGGTTCRGTGCTTGGCCCTCTACTTTTCATCCTGTAYCTCTTGGTTCCATCATCTATAGCAGCAGTCTTCACTTCTCCGGCTATGCTGATGATGTCAGCATAGCAGATACAAATACAGCACGACTACAACTCACTCCACCCTGACCAGTTGTCTCACTGAGATAAAATCATGGATGCACTTAAAATTACTCAAAGTGAACTGTGACAAATCAGACTTCATCATCTTCAGTCCCAAACCCCGTACCAAAACCACCAACAACAACCAGTCCCCCTTTTTAAAAATGGGAACTACCACACCAGCCTGCCACTCCACAGGAGTTGTCCTACTCCTCCATCCGACATGTCAGCCATGACATCCCCACAATATCCAGAGCYGTCAGCATCCCAGGGCAAATCTTGTCAATCCCTGGCGCCTTGCCATCAAGGAGCTTTTTGACTACCTCAATGACCTCTACCATGGTAATGGACTTGACTACCCCTGAGTCTTCAGACTCTGCCTCCTCAAAGTTGGACATGGAGGGTGGGTTGAGGAGATCCTCAAAGTGTTCATTTCACCACCCAACAATATTCTCAGTCGGAGTCAGCAGTTCCCAACTCAAACCAAGTACAGCCTGGGATAGGGAATGCTCATATGTCCCTGACCTCACCCAGGACATGTGAAAAACTCTCCTAGAGGTGAGAGTTGAAGATTGCACGGACAGGGGACTCCTCCAAATATTCCCAGTTCACATTCACTATATATTTGGGTTTACCAGGTCTGTCCAGCAGCCTCCCCTGCCACTGGATATCTGCTTGGTCTGTCAATACCCMTCACCTACCTCCGGAGTTCTAACAGCCAACAAGACCCAATAGAACTCCTTCTTTAGCAGCTACCAAACCCTCACTGGATGTTAGGGTCTACAGGGTCTGTCTAGCAAATCGCCTCTCCTTTTGAGCCAACTTCCTACCAGGTGGTGATCAGTTGACAACTCAGCTCATCTCTTTACCTGAATGTCCAAAACATATGGCCGCAGATCACATGATATGACTACAAAGTTAGTCATTGATGTATGACCTAGGGTGTCCTAGTGCCACGTGCACTTATGAACACTCTCATGTTGAAACATGGTGTTCATGATAGACAAACTGTGACTAGCAYAGAAGTCCAACAACAGAGCACCGCTTTGGTTTAGATCAGAGAGGCTGTTCCTCCCAATCACGCCCCTCCAGGTCACACTGTCATTACCACGTGGTCATTGAAGTCCCCCACCAGAATAAAGKTGTCCCCAGCTGGAGCACCTTCCAGCACCCCTGCTAAGGAGTCAGAGAAAGCTGGATACTCTGAACTGCTGAATTTGATGTGTAGGCACATAMAACTGTCAGAGCCCGTCCCCCCACCTGAAGGMACAAGGAAGCTACCCTYTCATCTGCTGGGGAAAACACAGGCACCTAGTTGGAGAGACAAAAGTAGACCCACACCAGCTTGATGCCTCTCACCATGGGTAACTCTAGAGTGAAATAAGGTCCAGCCCCTCTCAAGGACATTGGTTTTGGATCCCATGCTGTGAGTACCTCACACACAAGCTCAGGTTTCTTCCCCACCAGAGTTGTCACATTCCYGGTCCCAAAAGCTAACTCTGGTTAAATGGTCAGAATGCCAAGGTGGCCACATTTGATTATTGCTCATGGCATCATGAACCCGACTCATTTAAACAACAGATGAACTTAAAATTTGAAGACTGTAAAAACAAACAAACAAACAAACACATAACCATGTTGTATATTGTTTTCTACAGCATGTTTCATGTCAGGATCTTGGCCTCAGTATCATTATGGTGTTTGGTTGTTGTACTGCCTCAGAAAAAACTGTTAGCAAGGCTTCAAAAAAACCTTCATACAGCCAGTTGACAACAGTTGTAACTGAGGCTGGTAATTTTTGAGGAGTGTGGYTCCTGTGGGGGAAAAGAGTGTTTCCACTACCAAACAATGAGAAAGATATGACTGTTAACTATCTGCTGAAGTCCGTTTCATGCTCCTCATGTTTCTCACATTTTTTGAAGGATTGCTCATTTTTGACTGGGAACAGCAGTGTGTGCAGAAGTTAAATAAAGCACTCAGAATTCATTGAAGATGAACAAAATTGAATTTGTCTGATCTGATGTCTCAAATGGATCAGATCTAAAGAAAGGAAGCTGACAGTAACCTGAATAGGAGTGTTAATTACTGATTTTCACTTGAAGTACTTKTTCATCTTGTTGGTGGAAACATTTAGAACGCAGTGAACATGAACAAAGCATAATAAATATTGAGAACAACAAACATTCAAATATGCATTTCACAACAACTGAAGATAAAGAATAGATACTTAAGTACATACTCGGACAATGGTACTACATGAAAGAATGTACCACTTTAACTAATAAAAACACGGTATAGATTATCAGTAAATAAAAAAAGTTAAAAACAAAAGAASTGTACTTCTGTTTTTGTAGCTCAAAATGTGTCTGGTCCCATAATTTTCACTATTTAAAACAGGAGACTGTAAAGTTCTGAACTTTAAACTGGATATGAAACTCAGTTCTGTAACCTAAAATCACCTGCAGACTGTACTACTCACATTGGAGTCATCAGGGTCTTTGTTAGTCCGGCTCACAAGACAGATGCTTTGGTCACATGCGTAAATTACAGCACTGATCCTGATACCCAGTCAGTTTCCCTCTAATTACCCTTCACAATSGTTTCAACTCCAGAACCGAAGTCTRGTTGTTTTTGTGTTTGTTTTTACTGTTTTAAACAGTGACTGATGAGAAGTATTTCATGATGATGTATGCTGACAGCACTATTATGTTTAACAAACTTAAAAAGTTCAGAGGTTTAACCAGAGCAACAAATGTTTTATTGCTGAACATGAATAAACTGGCTGGATTAATTGGAACACTTTGCAGTGATTTAACCATTTCTCCAGGATTTAYCTCTGCTTTTCTGACACTTCATCATGAAGACACATATTCCCTGCTGTGGTTGCTTTGGGTTGGACATTTCAGGGAATCTAGCTAGCGGACTTCATGTGGTCCTTYTTTTGAATTTGTGATTTAACTTGTTTATGGTTTCTGTTTTAATATGGAATTGTAGGAATAGTGGTCCAGCGATTACTGGATGCTGAGTTAAAGAAAGAATTGTCCACAGTGTGGCCAAATCTTTCTCAGAAGACTCTGGACCTGTTGGTGACGCCACACAAACGTAAGTAACATCTACACTTTAACTTTTGTGACTAAACTCTGCTACAGACACAAACACAAAGCTTCATCATCCGGAGAGAAGTTCTAGATTTTAAAAGATCCAGTGCTTTGCAACAGGATCCATCCCTCTTTGTAATCTTTAYATTTTTCTATTGTATTTTTCTATTTATTGAACATTTAATAGACATTTATTTAACATTTCTTTAACCAGTCAAATTCCACTGAGATCACAGATATTTTTCAAATCCTCCTGGAGCTGAATGCAGCCTAGCATCATGGTTTGAGACTGTGGGAGTAAACCATAGAAACTCCACACAAACATGAGGAGAACATGTAAACTCCACACACAAAGACCCACGGTCCAATCCAGGGCCTGAACCCAGGACCTACTTGCTGTGAGACATGTCCAAACCAATATCCCTACTGTCCATCTTCTGGGCACATATATCCACCTATTACACTATACAAACACATTACAGTAGATCTAT
>NW_013952804.1:240302-243214 GCF_001266775.1 Austrofundulus limnaeus
ATATATATATATAAAGCACATTGCACTTGCACACAGAGAGTAAAACCTGCATGTCTTCAGTCTTCACACACAGCAGGGATGTTTCTTCAGGCTGGTTAAATACAAAAGCTGCTAACCACCTTACTAGTCCAAATGTCATGAAAGCACMTGATATTTGTTTACTTCTAAAGTCCCAGCAGTGACTGGCAGGTGGTTATTAGCAATCAGTCACCCTCACTCAGGTGCATGTCTGTTTAAAGAGACAAACACACAGAATGTCTAAAAAGCATGACTGCCAGAAGAGAATATTCTGTCCCCAGTGTCCATGTGTGGGTCGTATCCAGTCCTCCGTTAGACCTGGGTCCAACAATATTCTGCCTGCTGCCTCTGAATGTCTTTAGCATGTTGCCATCCGTCTCTCCTCCACAGTGCAAGGTCGGGGCTCTGTTTAAGCCATTGCTGCCTCTGACTCACATGCAGGGCTCGCCCAGCCTTCTTCAGCCAAAGTCCAGTTCACCTCAGCGTCTGGCCAGTTCAAACTCCATCAACAACGGAGGCATGCTGTAAGTTCCCAACCTCACAGGGCAGAACTGTTCTCTCAGCACCATGGGGGGTGGGGGTCATGTTAAATGATGTGACATGAATAGGACGTTGTGCTTTAATCTGCCTGAACAGCTCTCTCTTTTTAACTCAGTATGATGCTGAGATGGAAAAAAATCTTCTCTCAAACCTCCATGCCACGCTTTAATCTTTTAGGTTGATWGTAATTTTTGGTGAGTGGAGTAGCATTTTATGGAAACTTCCATAAAGTGTGAAGAATTTGAGTTCACTTATTTAGTTCTGAGTCACTGAAAGTCTGGAGAATAATGATAGATTGTACAGATAATATACATCATTATGAAAATATATAAAACACACTTACAGGCCACTTGAAGTCCACTAACCATTATACATTTCCTCTTCCCTCTCTGTTCTGATGCTCTGTTTGAGCGTCAGCAGGTGGTCTTCACCACAGCTTTAAGCCAAACGCACTGAGGTGCTGCCATGTGATTGGCCGATTGTGTTAACGAGCAGTTGAACAKGTGGACCTAATAAAGTGGCCTGTGAGTGAAGGTCTGTTAGCTTTAACTCGCAGCAGTTTTAACAACGTGAACATACCTGCAGACTGTCTCTGGTTGTGACATCMTGACTTAACTGTCGAGAACAATTCAGTTCTTTTCTTTTTTTATGCTACCAAATTATGATTCCCAAATGAGCTGTGACTGCTGTGACACACAGGCCAGGATATGACCTCAAACCCAAGCCAACGTCTTCCTGGGAGACGGAGAAGCCCAAAGACGTGGCCCGTGATAGAACAAAGAGATCCATGTCCAAGGGTCCGTCGGAGGACAGAACAGACCCTGCCCTTAATAAGGTATGTGGACAAACACTAACTATTTGTGAGACCAATTCTTTTATCTCAGCTCTATRAAGAGACTTTTAACGTTAGACCGATGCTGTTTTAACTTTTGAATAAACCATTAAACTTGTCTTTCTACTTTAAACAGTGAACTCTTGGTGGCGGGTGAGCTGCTGATGATTCTGAGTGACGCAGACATAACACACAGTGTTAGGCTGGTCAGACCTGTCAGAACAGGTCATAGTCATCAGCTTATATTCAGTCTAGATGTTTTAACAACTTATTGTTTCCAGTCCTCACAAATCAAARCAGCTGTTTCAGACTGACTCTTAATTCATCCCTCTGTTGTTCTGAATGAAATATCATCTAAGGAAGGATGCAAGGAGCAAACTCTCTAACATCAAAGCTCAGTTGTTTTATCAACAGGACTTTTAAAGACATCTACACATCTTTTTCAACTGATATTATATTGATTTTTAATAAGTCTTTATCTTCAGGAGTTGTTCYTTCAGCTATTTCCAAACTACCTTTTATGGCTAAAATGACTGGAGATAGTGGTCTAAACTGTTATCAACACTTTTAACCTCTTAAGCTAGGTTTATGGTCGGCGCGTTGTGCAGGGCGCCAGSGTGCGCACGCCATAAGTGACGCAATAGCGCTGTCCATCCCCGCCCCTGCATGCTGTCCTGGCGTGTGGTCGTGCACTTCCAAATTTTTGTAACYCCGCAAAGGCTGTGCACGTTACGCACCATTCAAATTGTCTGTCAAGCTTTTGCTCTCCTACTTACAGCATTTCCACAAGTTATAAAATGTACTTCCACRTGTCATTTTGGAGAAATCTACAACGTAAACACCATGAATGAACACCTCCACTGCTGGTGAGGGTGCGTGCACACTGTGGTTTTAGACATACTGGGGATGGAACATAATTTATTTATATTTTCTCACTCTCGCCTGAATAATTTTTTCATAACCTATTTAAAATTATAATGAATCAGGCTAAAATCGAAACCATAAATCTACTTGTGGACATTACCTGTGCAAAGATTCACGTAGCTAAAATGAACTGGAGCAAAGTTACAGAGGTTTTAGTAAAGAAATAATTTTGTGTTTTGTCATTCTGCACGGACCATGACGGTACCATTAATAAATGAATAAATTAATAAATCTTAAGTTTTTAGTAGCAAAAGTTACATATTTTTTCCTACCTACCATGAAAGACTTGTTATTGAATGTTTGTTCTTTTGAAAAGTTATCCAAACATTTATTTGTCACCATATATATTATAGCCTAGTAAAAAACCAGACCCTTGTCCTTCACTTTGCTTCATACGAGGGTCTGGACTCTCGGCTATAAAGAAGTGATTCTTGCTGGAGGCGTGGCCTCTGCTGAAATTTAAAATGAGGCTGCGACATTTGTAGCCAGCTCCACTGTGACGGAGGCAAAGCTAAGAAACTAACTGGAAATCACATGTGCTGTAAACAACCCTACTGAGAGGAGAAAAGTACTGAGCTGAACGAGATGACTATAAATG
>NW_013952804.1:245115-246290 GCF_001266775.1 Austrofundulus limnaeus
CTGAACATATATTTAATATAAAGTTAGGTTTTACAGACCAAAGTCTCTGGTAGTTCAGGAGCAAAGTGCAGGAGGAGCAGAGGAGGAGATGTCAGGCTGATTGCTGCAGCAGCTCCAGTCAACTCGAGCCGGTCCACTGCTTCAACCAAACCTGCTCTCACTGAAAGTCCCGCCCTGCTCTGCTCTGATTGGATAAAACGGCTCTGGACTTAGTCTGATTTGTTGAAGGAAGTATCCATTTAATCCTTATATCAGGGTCCCGCTGTTGCTCACCGCAAAACAGTCCATTCACACCGCGGCTGGATTCTTTTTTATTTTTATTTTTTAAGAAATCAGGTCGCGTTTGCAACCAAACTGGTCGCACTCTAGAGCCCTGCTACCTGTTGTTTTGACAGACAACCAGGTACAATCTTAGGTACACAAGGGAGCTTCATGACGTTCCATCTGGTGCTCTTTTTTCTTTTTTGACCGCGCACGCGTACCTGCGCACCCTTTATGTGCAACTCTGTCTATCAGATCTTTCTTCTGTAAACATATGGTTCATCTCGCTGATATTAAAGTGTATATTTGATCGTCTGTCCTGATCCAAACTGCAGGATGTTCTGTTGGACTGATGTGACTCCAAATATGCATCAGAATGGAAAAAACCTGCTCAGCTGCTGGCTGATTAAAGATGATTTAACAGTGATCCTTAGCAATATTCTAGAAATACACTATCTTTTGACTGATTATTTTTTATTTTCTGTGGCTAGAAGTTTTGCTGAACTCAAAATCCTGTCTGCTCTAATGAAGGGGTGTCAAGTTCATTTTCACCCAGGGCCACATCAGCCTAATGGTGGCCCTCAAAGGGCCAGTAGTTAACTTCATCGTTTTATGTTTTACTTTGACTAATCGTCACATTCCTCATCTCGTTAATACAACCAAGCACCTCTAACAAACTAACTGAACTCTACCTGGTATTTCCTGCATAGAAACATAGTTTTAACATGTCCTCTTATAAACACTGAAAAACACTATGTGTGCAACTGATTAAATATGAAATAATACAGAAATACTATTAAAAGAAAAAGTAAGAGTTTTACTCACTGTTCAGTTGTGCTGAGTCAAAACTCTTCCACTTTCCAACAGGGAATTCCCATGTAAAATCTACATGCATCATGGGAGATGTACAGTGG
>NW_013952804.1:247660-267501 GCF_001266775.1 Austrofundulus limnaeus
AAATTCCAGTGAAATATATTTATGTTTGTGGTTGTAATGTGACAAAATATGGAAAAGTTCAAGGGGTATGAATACTTTTGCAAACCACTGTAGTTTATGATCAATGTTAGTTTTAAAGCATCTTATTTTGAGACATTAATACAGGATTGTTCAACTAAATTGTTCACGGGACGACAGATCCTTAAAGCCAACAGGTGTTTCACCCAGCTTCACTGTCAGTTTTCCTGTTTGTAGCTCAGCTGACAGCTGTGTGTTTATCTGCATACAGTAACTGAGCTCTGACCACAAAACCTTTTATGACCAATAGAGATGTCAGGGCTGAGCACTTGCAATCAAAGCCTCTTTAAGCAGCTGTAACAGATTTGTAATTGTGAGTGAACAGCCTCAGAGGGGTCCATCACTGCAGTGTGTAGGTTTGAGGACCTCTGAGTACTGAGGTGTTAATCTGAGTCTGTCCACACAATATTACATACTCTAACAGAGAAACTACAGAAACACTGTGTCCACCTAATTCAGAACCTTATAGAACTTAGAACCTTATTAATCAGCTCAATGTGGAAAAAGTTGGTTAAATTTTTTTATTCCAAAGTACCAGTAGTATATTGATATTTATACACAGTACTTTTATGTACCTACCAAAGACATGGTCCCATGGTTCAGGTCTGGACTTGGACTGGGTCCACCTGTGAATGATCCAGGTGTTTAAATCAGGGGCTGATGAGCTGTATTTATACTGTGCTTTGTGAGCAGACAGCTTTATTTTAATCTCGTCTGTCCAAAAGGACATTGTTGGACAAATACCGTAGTAGATATAACATCTTTCTATCTTTACCTATTGCTGTAAAGTAAGTCCACAGGTGTGTGTGTTTTACAACTCCTGGTAAAACTGATGGAATCACTACTTTTGGAGGAGAATTGTTTATTTTTGTACAAACTAATAAATGAACCACAAAACTTTGGATTAATTAGTTAATTAATTTGATTCAGGAGTTTATTTTAGGATTTTAAATTACAGACTTATAAATTATTCTATTATTTATTCCTCTAGTTCTATAAAAAGTCATCTGTGACCAGCTGCAACAATTATAGTTCTTTCTGTAGGATGGAGTGCTGAAAATAATTATAAAAACATTTTCTTATAATTTCATATAATAAGAACAGAGTGATTCCATAACTATTGACAGGTGATGTATTCCAGTTATCATTTATGTTTAGAGGTACTTACAGTGTTACAGAACTTCCTGTAAGACCATGTTGTTTCACTCAGACTCCTCTAAAGCCTGAGTGTGTAACTGCAGGTGCT
The DNA here is from genome assembly GCF_001266775.1 of Austrofundulus limnaeus. Lineage (NCBI taxonomy): Eukaryota > Metazoa > Chordata > Actinopteri > Cyprinodontiformes > Rivulidae > Austrofundulus > Austrofundulus limnaeus. Next base: position 248,964 of record NW_013952804.1, read on the forward strand.
GCTCAAAGTTTTCAGCCTGTAAGCAATGATGTGAGCTTGTTGTTTGTGTGTCCAGGTGTCCGTAGAGATGAAGAACATGGAGTCCAGTGTTAACAGTACTATACCAGTTCCTGGTTCAGGTTTGGAGAGCCAGGGCAGAGCTACTTCTATGCCTCGACTCAGCGCTGAGGTCCAGGTAATGACTCATCTTTTTGTTCTCAGCTGTGGAACAAAAACCTTTTAGTCCTGTTTCAGTACATTGTAATAACAGCAGCTGTTGTTGGTTACATCTCTTACGTCTCAACGTCTCTTCTGAGTAATTCCAGGTGTTATTTTCAACATCTGGCTGTTTGAGCAGGGCTGATGAGTCTCTGTTACAAACAGCTTGTTGTCTGGATTTACTCAGTTGTTCTGTCAGAAAAGTCCAGTAATATGACTAAACTAAAGCAGATTGTATTTTTGAAGGGAAAGAATCTATGGTGAAGTCAAAATGACCAATATGCGTTAATGTTGTATTCATTTTGATTGATAGTATATTCATGCGAAAGGTTGTTTAATAAAACAAAACTAACGTTAAGAAAGATTATTCAAAATGAAAGTAGAACTGAAATAATCTGGCCTGTAAGTATGTGTGGCCCTTCTATAGGTAGCTCAAATTATAGTTCTTCAGTTCTTAAAGTATCTGGGTGGGACAGCATCACTCAGGACTAGAGACACTAATTTARCCTGGGAGTTTCATGCTTTAGACCACAAGACTAAAGTATGCAGTGCCCTATCAACTTATGCTGCGTTCCAGTTGTAGCAGAACTCAAAATTCTGAAGCCGGACTCACTTCAATTCCTTTTAAACTTGTCAGAATGTCAGAAAAAGGGTTTAAGATGTCATAATTAGGATAACAGGATCTCGTAATTATGACATCTTATCTCATAATTGAGATCAGGATCTCATAATTATGAGATAAGATGTCATTTTTTTTGTTCCGCTCTCGGAGGAGTAAGACACCGTTTCCTTCTCTCCTGCCCTTCCTTATCTTTCCCTGCTTTGCTGCTTGGAGGCTTCACTACATTTCATCCAAAACCAGAAATTATGGATATTTTTATTTTTATGGACTTGGTTAGCTGGTCTCTCAATAAATTTTTTGGAGCAAAGTTTTTTCTTCCATGGGAGATTGGCTTGGTGGTCTCCTGGTGTTCTACAAAACAATGTCAGTGGCTGTCCATTTCCTGACTTCCTGACCAATTTGATGGATGGCCGTATACTATCAGCACTCGGACATTGTGCCTTGAGCGAGCTGGACTCATTCTGCAAGCGGTTCTATTGAGGATCGTGGGTTGGCTGTGGTCCCTGGACTTTGCTGGCCAGATGGAATTGATCCTGGAGAAAGCTGATAGATCGGCTCGGCGGAATTTGTCCACATTATTTGTCTGACTTGACCACACTGAGAAGTACCAGCATACATTAAAGCAGATGGAAAATTGTTATTGTCTGCCTGTCTCTAAACATTCTCTTCTGTTCCCAAAACAACTGATTACAGAATCTGGCTGCTCTCCTACATGGCCTTGATCTGTTGACTAAATGCTTCCTGGTTGGTCATGTCGACTAAGGGTCTGCCCCCCCCACACCCGTCTGTGATCTGGTTCCTGGAGCAAGCTGAGGGCTGCACAGAATGAACAGTTACCATCAATATTCTGAACTATGGCTGCACGGGTTTTGGGGACTCGATTCTTTGGGCTAATTTTTCAGATATTCACACAAGTGCATACAACACTCATGGCTTCATGCCCCCCTAAACTCACTTAATCCTCTGGCTAATAAATGTGCTCTATGGAGATGGTTTTTTATAAACACCATAGTGTGTCACATTGTTGATATAATATGATGTTTTTTCCTCATCTTCCCTTGTGTGGTTTTTAGTTTTTCTTTTAAGTGTGGCGCCTCCTCATGATGTCTTCATGAAGATAATCCTTGCTCTGTGCAGGGTCTGTGGCTGCATGACCCAGAGCACCTGTTCTCCTATGTTTGTTATGTTCTGTCTTCTTCTGAATGGGTGTTCTGAACTGTAATTTCATTGTGCTCTCATGTACGATGACAATAAAGGTCTCTCTTGTCTTGTCTTGTCTTGTCTTGTCTTGTCTTGTCTTGTCTTGTCTAGTCTTGTCTTGTCTTGTCTTGTCTAGTCTAGTCTAGTCTTGTCTTGTCTTGTCTTGTCTTGTCTTGTCTTGTCTTAATAGATCAGGATGTCATAATTATGAGATAAGATGTCATAATTACAAGATCCTGATCTCCTGGATTTTGAGCAGGTAACGGTCCTGGACATGTGTGTGTAATGCTGAACGCACGAGTGGCCAGAACAAGCTGTATAATGTTAATTCACCGGAGTTAAATAAGGTTGTTATATGGTTGAAACAGGAGGAAGTGTGTGCTCTAATTTAAGCATTTCAGAGGCATAAGCTACTTAAAGCCGTAGCATCCCGTACTGCAGGAAGAGAATGACTTCCAGTATGTCAGAGTGGGCTTTTTGCTTGGACAACTGCAAGGAAGATACCTGCATAATGTCGGCATACTATCATCCATACAGCATCATACCATCTCTGTGATGTTTTGTTTGGACTGTATTGAATCGGACTCTTATTTTGAAATATCCATTTGCTGAAACCGGAAGCACCACTACAAGCTAAATGATGGTGTTAGGTTTGTGTGAGATCCTGATCTCGTATTTATGAGATCAGGAGTCCTAATTTTTTTTATTTGGTGAATGCAATACTCTTCCGTACGGACAGACATACGTGACCGAAAATATTACCTCCTCCCTTGGCGGAGGTAATAATCACTATACAGTCACACAAGTATAACAAACTTAATGTAAAGTAAACTAAACAGAACTGCTAAAAAAAAGCATAAAAGTAAAGAGAAAACTCTGTTGATGCAAGGAGCAGCCTTGTTGAAATGATGACGTAACGCGTGCTCAGGCTGCTCGGGCATGGTTGTGTTGCACCGTCCTCTCGACTCAAAACTACGACATCAGGGGGCATTCCAGTTGAAAATTACAACTCGGGAGTGCAAAACTATGACCTCCGAAGACAACTGGAACACAATGAAAATGTGTGTTTGGTAGATTATTTCTGTTGTAACGATGCTTCTTGGTAATAAATCTTACCCCTTTGAAAAGCATCAATTCCATTTTAAATAGTGCCACATTTGTAAGGAACATGCATTTGTGTGATGAGCAGTAGAGCTGAGTATGTAGACTGAATGCATAAAATTTAGTAATATATCTATTTTTATGCTTAATGTTTTACCAACTGTCTACTTTTGATGTTTTTTTTCTCTGATGTTCATTGCACCAGGAGTCTGAGCGACTGATGTCATTTCAGTCCTGTGTATGTCCTGTACATTATACAGATTTGACAATAAATCAACTTTGACTTGAAAAATATGCCAAACCCTCACTGCCATTGTCAAACTGTTCATTTTACTGTTGTCATTAATGTTTAGTTTGAGCTTGTGATACGCTCCGGTGCTGCCAGTCAGGCACCTGAACATGGGCCCTTCTACAGTGGTCGGTAGGTGTCTGCTTCAAGAATCAGCTTGCCACGTTTGACTGATCTGGATAGAGCAACTTCAAGCTGGTGTTCTGTAAAACCAAGTTGCAGAATTATTTTTGAGTAATCACTAGTACCATCTCCAAACTATCCATCACAGAGACACCTGGACAGGTTTCAGTCCATCACAGAGACACCTGGATGTGAAACCATAGAAATGTAGGAAACAAGTCATTCCTCATCTTCTCATCTTCTTTTCCCTCATTGAACCTTCTGGTTTTTTTTTTTTTTTTTTTTTTTTTTAAAGGTTGTGCGATCCCTGCTGGTTGCTGCATGACCTGATCACCTGTTCCCCCATGTTTGTCATGTGTGTCTTCTTGAATGCGTGTTCTTAAATGTAATGTCATTGTGCTCTGTACAATGACAATAAAGGCATCATCATCATTGTCGTCGTCACCGTCGTCGTCGTCATCATCATCCTTCCCTGAAAGTTGTTGATGTTTATAGTGTATTCTTCTGTCGGTGCTTTGAGAAGCTGCTGTTGATCATGCTTTCACTGCAGTAGAAATGTCTAAAGTAATGAGATTCCTCTCTGGCTGGCAGCCAGCTGTTTGTCTAGGGCTCTTCCAACTGAAACAATGACAGTGGTGTGAAGAAATTTAGAGTTAGAAGAGATTAGTACTGATGTTAAAAGCACAACACTATATTCTTAAGTTCTCCTTTTTGTAATGTTGACAGTGTTTAATCTTTTATGTTTTGACTGAAATAGGTATAGTTACATGTCTGAAACATCTTTTAAAACACACAATTAAACGTTTGAATGACATTAGCTGAGGATTTTGTCTGAATGCCTGTGATCCAGCTGTAGGTCAGCAGTGGGCGAGCGAAGGCATTGAAGAAAACTGTATAAATAGATGAACTTCCTGTTTTTCGGCCAGTGTGGGTTTCCTGTCTGCTTCAGCGACAATAAACCTCACTCAGATTCCAGATTTCTGGTGTTGGATGGTTTCATTCCTTCTAAAAATCCCTTTATTTAACAATTGTGTTTATAATCTCGACTTTAGTTTATTGAATACAAATTTTCTTACAGTGGCTCTAAATGGCTCTGGGCTGGAGATTGGGAGGAAGATGGTAATTGGGTTACTGTGAAAAAGACAGAATCTGAAGTGGGGGGTAATGAAAGATGGCCATAAGTTTGACTTTATCTCATTTTTTACCCTTTTTAAAGAGGGCAGGACATCCAGTTCAATTACTGTTGGCCTTTGGAAATGTCCTGCTGCTGCTGGTGTGAGGAGAGGATTGTAGGATGCAGTCAGCTCTGTGGGGCATCCAGCCTCAGTTTTAACGTTGCTTTTCGTCTTTCAGATTTCTTTATTCCTACTGAATGTAGGCTGAGGTTTAATCCAAACAAGAAGATAAAATCAGATCTGTTCTGTTCTTTAGGGTCTTCTATGATGCTGCAGTGACTTGTGAAAGCTSTGACTCCATATCTGCCTGCATTCAGATGCAACATCCAATCCTGGTTTATCTTCTAATCCAATATGTGCAGAGCCCCAGTTTAATGAGTGAAACATGCACTCACTGGCCGTTTGTCTGTTAACAAGTTTTGTTAAAAAGATGAAGGGAGCTGTGGCTGACATGTATCTGCAAGATTTAGAGTGCAGAGGATTACACAGARTAGTTTTTACCTGCACTGCAACAACCTTTTGGCAAAAACATGGAGAAAATTACCAGTGAAACTACATGAGAATAATGCTCTGTGCAGAAGAACCAGTACTGGACTGATTTGATGATGCAGTTTTACCCTGTTGGGTTAGTTTATATTCAATGTTATTAAAAGATGAACACATTGAGTATTGAATAAAGAGCAAATGTTCCAAGGGGGCCACAGTGGCTCTGTTGGTAGAGCTGTTCACTCTCAGCAAGAAGGTTGCTGGATCCARCCCTGGTCTGGAGACCTTTCTGGGTAGAGTTTGCATGTTCTCTTTGTGCATGAGTGTTTTTATTTATTTTTTGGGGGGGTTAATGGGTAACCCTAAAATTTCCCTAGTTGTGAGAGTGAGAGAGTGGGTGGTTGTTTGTCGCATTTGTCTTTATGTGTACCTGTAAAGGACTTGCAACCTGTCAGTGACTGCTGGATGTAGGCACCAGTGACCTTGAAAGGAAGAAGCGGACATTCGCTGCCTGGCCAAAAACTAGTGTCCAACTGGGTGTAACTAAGGTCTATGATGTGTGGTTGTTGCAGGTGGTTCAGCAACAGTCTGTGTTCAAAGAATGAGGTCAGCTGACTACCTGAATATACTGAATGACCAGGTTATTCCATCAATGAYTGTTTCTTCCCTGATGGCACGGACATATTCCAAGATGACAATGCCAGGATTCATGGGGCTCTTATTGTGAAAGAGTGGTTCAGGGAGCATGAGACATCATTTTCACACATGGATTGGCTCCACAGAGTTTGTTGAGAATCTTTGGGATGTGGTCAGACTCTACCATCATCAATGTGAGATCTTGGTGAAACATTAATGCAACACTGGATGGAAATAAATCTGGTGATATTGTAGAAGCTTATCCAACAATGACACAAAGAATGTGTACTGTAATCAAAGCTAAAGGTGGTCCAACTAAATATTAGTGTGTGTGACCTTTATTTTTGGTGGTGACTTTTATTTTTGGTCAGGCAGTGTAGATAATGGATGGATGGATTTTCCAAGGAGAAGCCAACATTCATCCTTGAACTATACAGTTAAACACTGGTCCAAAAAACCCAGGTGGGTTCAAGTTCTGGGCCATCTAGTGGGCCACCTGACTTCATACAATTTCATACTTTAATGTGTAAACTCAGTATATCTCTGTGTGACACATAGTGTGTCAGCATTCACCTCTGGAGCGGTGTGTGTCAGTTATTATCTTAATACTGTATTTCAATCAAACTGAAACCAATGAAAGAAGTAAAAATACTTTGTTCTGTTTGAATTTTGAAGCTTTATTTAAAATCTTAAGTTTTAGACCTGTAAATTCTTGTAAATGGAAATTCCCGGATAAGGTTTGTATTAGTGTTGATTAAACCCTGTTTCTGATTCCGATCTGCTGTGTCTCAACAGAACCCGTCCCACTTTGCTCCAGGCTCTCTTCTGATGGTACGTACAGTCTGCCACTCATCAAACACTACATCCTGTTTGTGCTTCCACTTTTTCTGACAGGGGTCTGTCTCATCATCATCATCATCATCATCTCCTGGCCCTCTAGCCTTCAGTATTCTATTAAAGTGTACTTCAGTCAGTATTACATTAGCAGGCCCCCCAGGTACTCCTGGTGCTGCAGTGCAACAGATCTTATCCTCACACTGAGTCATATTGTGGGATATTTGTTCAGAGCTTTGTAAAATCATTAGTACCTCTTTTTAATTTCTATTTTTGTGGATTTTTAATTAAATTAGAAACAAAATGACTTCCATTCACCTGTGTCAGTCCTCCTGACTCAGTCCTCCTTACAAACTCTGAGTTTTGGTGCATGACCCTGTCAGCAGGTTKGCTGTGGTGACATCATCTCTTCACCTTGTAATAATGATAGCACTGAGCCGGGGCAAAGTGCTTTGTAGAACGATCAGAGTGCAGGATTGGTTTTCAACATAACCCTAATCTGTAATTGTCCACCACTTTGTCTCTGACCTGTGTGGACAGTTCCTTGGTCTACATGCTGTCTCATGCTTAAAGGTCCTGTGGACTCAATTTTGAGAATTGTTTCTATAAATCAAATTACAAATCTAAACTAAATMAATTCTAGGTTGTAACACAAAAAATACCTACAATGCCTAATAAAATATTTAAACTCTTTTGATATTTTTAATTATTTAGCTGTCATAAATCAGTTGTGGTTAAAAAATAATTCATTCTCAACTGAGGTTTATCTAGATTGTTCAGAAACTTAACACAATTTCTTAAACAGTGGCTAACTAGGCTTACGTCACTCATTCATTAAGCTCAGGCTGGTGAAGAGTCAGTTGTATATACTAGAGCTGGTCGGTATACCAGTTTGTACCGAAATCAATTTCTTATTTCTGTTATGATTTGAATTACCAGTATATAATTTTAAATAGTCTGAACATGTTCAGTACGTTATGCCACACCCACCACTAAATGGTTTCATGAGGGACATTTTTCCATGCAGCACTGCTGAACACACAGGAACTAGCGACACACAAAGCAAGCTAGAGTCATTGTGGGAAAAGTCTTCTCATTTTATTGTTGACATTAGCTGCCAAAAAGCAAAATATTCTCATTTTCACTGTTGCTGAATGTAGAAAACAACTCTTTATTGACATGCAAATAAATATTTGCTCAACCCTCCTCATTCATGACTGTGCCTGCCTCCCCTCACTGCTAACGTGACATAATGAAAAATAAGTGACTAATGTTTCTAACTAGAAGAAAAGACAGAGGAGAGAAATGTGACATAGATAAAGGTACAGTTAAAGAAAAAAGTCAAGAAGTAATTTCTGTGTTGCAGAGTAACTTCAGCTGACTGCAGTTTGCTGAAGCAAAGTTTGGACATTTTAATATCAGCCTGACTTGTGATGTGAAAAATACTGTTAAGTAATACCAGATAATTGTTAAAAAAATACTGTGATATAAAATTTTGGTCATACCACTTGGGGCTGTGTAGGAGGATGACCACATTTAGGAACCTTAGACGGAAAAACCACTTTGTCAGCCAAGATGTACTGGTTTGAGATGGTCTATAGTAACCAGCTTTTTACACCCAGCCATATCCAAAATAAAACCTTTCACAACCCTTTCGAGCACACAAAATGGGCTATTGTACGGCGGTTTGAGGGGGCGAACGGTGGGTGTCACACCACACAAAAACAAAATGGGCAGATTGGAGTGCAGTAAACACAAATGACAACAGAAAACAATGATGCATCGGACCCGGAGCCAAAAGCCTGCACAATGAAAAAGGGTAGAGTGCCCCGGTAGAGAACCAACCTCTCCTCCTCCACCAAAAGGGGAGATGGGAAGACCTCAGCTGCAGTGGTCTATGCTTGAGATTAACATTCTATCAGGTTTGGTGGCAGTAGGACCCAGGATGCAGACAGACACAACAGGAATGAGGAGTAAACAGTTTATTCTTAAGCCCCAAGGGGTTTTGTTGAGGTTTTTGCTCAAAATACCATGCTGAAATGTAAATGAGTATATCTCAGCTTTTATAAACTCTCAAAATAAAGCTAACACTTGGGAGATTTCATCAGAATGTAACAGCTAATGTGGTTTTAGAGATATTGAGGATGGAACTTTTTTTTTACTCTCACCTGAACCATTTTATAATTAGACAGTATTTAACCCATTTAAAACCATAATGAAGTAGCCTAAAAACTCTTGGAAACCATAAATCCACTTGTGGACATTACTTGTGCAAAGTTTCATGCTGCTAAAATTAATTAGCACAAAGTTACAGAGGTTTTAGTAAAGAAATAATTTAGTGTTTTGTCATTCTGCACAGAACAGACCATGATTGTACCATTAATACATGTTAAGAAATGTTAAGTTTTTACATCCAAAAGTTATTTATTTTTTTCTTACCTGCCTGAAAAGACTTGTTATTGAATGTTTGTTCTTTTGAAAAATGATCCAAACATTTATTTGTCACCATATATATTATATAAAATAATGGTCTGCCACCTTATCGTGGTGGAGAGGTTTGTGTCCCAGTGATCCTAGGAGCTATGTTGTTGGGGGCTTCATGCCCCCAGTAGGGTCACCCAAGGTGAACAGGTCCTAGGTGAGGGATCAGRCAAAGAGCAGCCCAAAGACCCCTATGATGAATACAATGCATGGATTCACTGTTCCCTTGCCCAGACGCGGGTCACCGGGGCCCCACTCTGGAGCCAGGCCTGGAGGTGGGGCACGTTGGTGAGCGCCAGGTGGCCGGGCTTTTGCCCATGGAGCCCGGTYGGGCACAGCCCGAAGAGGAGACATGGGTCCCCCTTCCCATGGGCTCACCACMTGTGGGAGGGGCTGTAAGGGTTGGATGCAATGTGTTTTGGGCAGTGGTCGAGGGCGAGGACCTTGGCGGTCTGATCCTCGGCTATAGAAGCTGGCTCTAGGGATGTGGAATGTCACCTCTCTGGTGGGGAAGGAGCCTGAGCTGGTGTGTGAGGTTGAGAGGTTCCGACTAGATATAGTTGGACTCACCTTGACGCATTGCTCTGGCTCTGGAACCAGTCTCCTTGGGAGACACTCTTCCACTCTGGAGTTGYCCATTCTGAGAGGCGCCGAGCAGGATTGGGCATACTTAAATGGTAAATGGTAAATGGACTGTACTTGTATAGCGCCTTTCTACCCAACAGGACACTCAAAAACTCGGGCGTGGGAGGAGTTCGGAGAGGCCATGAAAAAAGACTTCCGTATTGGTTTGGAGGCGATTCTGGTCCACCAACACTATTTATGGTTCCAACTATAAGGAAATCACACTTCTGAGCCTCCCTGGTAAGGTCTATTTGGGGGTTCTGGAGAGGAGGGTCCGTTGGATAGTCGAATCTCAGATTCAGGAAGAGCAGTGTGGTTTTCGTGCTGGTCGTGGAACAGTGGACCAGCTCTTCACCTTCAGCAGGTTCCTGGAGGGTGCATGGGAGTTCGCCCAACCARTCTACATRTRTTTTGTAGACTTGGAGAAGGCGTTCGACCCTGTCCCTCTGGGACTCCTGTGGGGAGTACTCCGGGAGTATGGAGTACCAGGCCCATTGATACGGGCTGTTAGGTCCCTGTACGACTGGTGCCAGAGCTTGGTCCGCATTGCTGGTAGTAAGTCGGACTCGTTTCCGGTGAGAGTTGGACTCCGCCAAGGTTGCCCTTTGTCACCGATTCTGTTCATAACTTTTACAGACAGAATTTCTAGGCGCAGCCAAGGCCTTGAGGAGATCCTTTTTGGTGATCTTAGGATTACATCTCTGCTTTTTGTGGATGATGTGGTCCTATTGGCTTCATCAGATCGTGATCTCCAGCTCTCACTGGAGCGGTTTGCAGCTGAGTGTGAAGCGGCCGGGATGAGGATCAGTGCCTCCAAATCCGAGACCATGGTCTTGAGCCAGAAAACARTAGTGTGCCGCCTCCGGGTCAGGGAGGAGGTACTGCCCCAAGTGGAGGAGTTTAAGTATCTCAGGGTCTTGTTCACAAATGAAGGAAGAATGGAGCGGGAGATCGACAGGCGGATTGGTGCTGCGTCTGCAGTGATGCTGGCGCTGTACCGGTCTGTCGTGGTGAAGCGGGAGCTGAGCCAGAAGGCGAGGCTCTCAACGTACCAGTCGGTCTACGTTCCTACCCTCATCTATGGTCATGAACTTTGGGTAGTGATCGAAAGAACGAGATCACGGATACAAGTGGCCCAAATGAGTTTCCTTCACAGGATGTCTGGGCTCTCCCTTAGAGATAGGGTGAGAAGCTCAGTCATCCGGGAGGGACCCAGAGTAGAGCCGCTGCTCCTCCACGTCGAGAGGAGCCAGTTGAGGTGGCTCGGACACCTCCTTGGTGAGGTGTTCCAGGCATGTCCCACTGGGAGGAGGCMCAGAGGAAGACCCAGGACATGTTGGAGGGACTWTGTTTCTCAGCTGGCCTGGGAACACCTTGGGATTCCCCCAGASGAGCTGGCCCAAGTGGCTGGAGAGAGGGAAGYCTGGGTCTCTCTGCTTAGGCTGCTGCCCCCGCGACTTCACCCCAGATAWGCGGCAGAAAACAGACAGACAGACAGATAATGAGAAATTATATTTGACCTCGGTTGGACCTTGGACCAGATTCACTCATAATCAAGTGAAAAAAACTTTCAACCCACTTTACAACATATTTAAGTATCTACTTTGACTTGCTTAAAAAAAATAACGACAAAAATTGTTCCTTTACATATTTGCTTTAATGTATTTACAGATTTGCAATGATGCCATTTTGTACAGTTTGTTTACTTTCTTATTCAACTGCTTGTTGTTTGAACTGTGTTTGGTGAATGTAAAAATAGTTTCCATGAGCTTTTAGCCAAGATTTTTCCTTTATTTTGATACCAAACACGTCCAGATTCAACTGACAGATTTGAAGTTAAAAAATAAAATAGAAAACGGGGCTCAAGCATGGGACTCAAGAGGTTAAATCTAAGGAAAAAACAAAGGCAGACATGACATCAAAACTTACAACAAAAGACGAGACACAGCCAGGGACTCAGCAGGAGGAAATGGTAATGCTGATTTGATGGGTGGTGACAAAGGACTGAAAATAAAGAGCAGGGACTGGTGAGACAGCTGGACTGATTAGGAGTGGTAACAGGTGTGAATGWTTAACACAGACTGAAGGAAAGAGAGATGGCAAGAGACACTGGGAAACAGAAACACAAGAAATAAACAAACAAGGGAACGAGAAGAGGAAACTAAAACCCAAAGAACCAATAAAATGTAACTCAAAAGACACAGACTAGCACAAAATCATCAGGAGGGACTTCTGATCTTGAAGTCACACGTTTACAACAACTGTAGTGTTTTACAGTCAGCTATTAGAACTCTCCTATCAGCAGAAGACATTTTGTGTAACTATAACAAAGTACAAATACAAACCGGATACATCACGTGTCTTTTTTGTTTCTTAAAAAAATAACTATATCCCACTTTGACAATGAAAAGTTTTTTTTCTTTCACCAAAAAAGGCCAGTTTATTGACCATAACAGATTGACAGGGGTTAAAAAAATCTAGGAGAGTGAAGACTCCTCACAGGTCCTGTATGTAGTTTGTATGTAGTCCTGTATTAAAGGTTGGAGGTACACAGAACCAGCACGTGACAGATCCTGTACATGTCTGTTTCAGTCTGCCACTGATACCAGCCTYATGACGCGCTCAGCCTCCACTGTGGCTCCACAGCGCCCTCAGGAGGTCAACCTGAGGGACTACACGCTGGAGAAACCTCGCCAGGAGCGAAGCCACCACCATCACCACCCCCACCACCGCTGTCACCATCGCAGAGACAGAGAGCGGGACAGAGAGAAGAGGMAGAGGCCTTTGGATGCCCTTCCGGGTGGGCATCCTCCCAGTTTGACTGGTTAGTGTAGAATCAAACCAACACTGTGTCCTCCTCTTCATCACCAATGCTACACAGGGCAGAACTGATTATTCAGATGGTAAACAGGAGGCTCCAGGCATCTGAACTCAAAGATTCTGTTTGGTTTTAACACATAGCTCTTGACTCCAGAGTAGATCACTTGGACTGAAGATCCGATCAAACACTAAAAACTCTACATTGTAGCTCTGCTCCCTCCTGAACATCATCTGTCAGAGGAATAAAATCTGAATAATGTCCCGACTGGTTTGAGAATCATTGACTAAAGTGTTGCAGGTTTATGAGATTCAAATAAAAGAATGTTTTGGCACGTTTCCAAAGGTGTTTTATTACACAACGTTATTAAATGTAATTCAGGAGTTGTTTTTTTACCCTTTCTATCTAATCTGTTAAGTCATAATGAAAGTAAAGTTATGAACAACGCATTATTTTTGATGGTAAAAATAATAGAAAATAATTTTGTCAATGTTTCCTACCACTCAAAGTAAGAATCTATGAAATCCTACTTAAAAGATGCAAAGCTCTGWTTGTCACACATTTTCTTGCAGGTGCAGCAGATGAGGCGGGATCTGAACCGGCAGCTTCCAAAGACCAAGTCCACCACCGAGGACGCTCCCATGAGAGGAAACATCATCACTCCTCTGCAGACAAGCAGCGCTACTACTCCTGTGATCGCTACTGCAGCCGGGACCACTGCTCCACAAAATCTGCCACTGCCAGCTGTGCTGCCTCCCCCAGCGAGGAGCAGGAAAACAGCAACAAGCAGGTAGGAGCCTGGGGTGGGGTACAACCAGGTCAGACCAGTACCAGATACACTTAATGTGCATCAGTCTGATGTTGTCAAGAGTTAAAAACCAAGCTTTACTAATCCGCTTTAGAGCTTGTGCCGATTTCTTGGCAGAGATTATAACCCAGGGGTGGGCAATCCTGGTCCTCGAGGGCYGCAGCCCTGCATGTTTTACTTTTTCCTCTGCTCCAACACACCTGATTCAGTCATTGAATTACCTCTTCCAAGTTCTGCAGAAGCCTGAAACATTCATTCAAATCAGGTGTGTTGGAGCAGAGAAACAAGTGAAACATGCATATTGCCCACCTGTTAGAACCCCTAGTTTCATGGCTGACTGAAAATAATAATCTGATATCTGATGTGGTGAGTCWGATTAAACATGAGTCTAAGAATGAGATCATTATAACATTTTTCTGTCTGATGACTGAAATATGAGAAAASACATCAAAACAAAACCATTTTAAATGTATAGTATAGTGTTGGTACTAGGAATGCACCGATATGAAAATTTAAGTCGATATCGATATCCAATATTATTATTATTATTGGTGTTTTGGCCAATAACCAATATTTACTGATATTACACAAAAACACACGGTATTTATATACAATTCATAYACATATATTCACAAACACACTTGTGTCTTTTTTCGATACTGTAAAAAAATGACCAGACCGCTGACATGGCTCTGCTGCAGTTATTCCTGGCTGCACAGCGTCACTAACATGACCACTGGACCAAACATCTCCCCTCCAGAAACAGAAACACAAAGATAAAAAAGTGGGAAATCAACTTTAAATGTTAATATCAGCCCAGTTTTACTTATTGGACTGATACCTATATTAATGCAGGCATAGCATCCCTAGGTAGCACTTATTTATAAAGAACTAAACCAAAACGTTCTAAACAATGTTTAACCATCTTGATCCATGATCACAGTTCAACTGTTTCGGCAGCCAAAAAACCTTGTCACGACATTTCAGACAAGTTTAGATCTGCACCACCTCAAAACTTTTCTTTTTCTCAGCTCTGTTGCTGATTAGCTACCGAGTGGAKTTATTGTCTTTATACTTTATAAGTGAATTCAGGACAGTATAGACTGTAATCTGTTTGTCTACAAACCACTTCCATTGAATTTACAAAACTTCAACTTTCCTCTGGACTTGCTGCCAAAGAATCTGTATAAAGTTCTGACTTWGTGATGCTCAGTTTGTGGTAAAGTTTACTTCAGTAGATTCTACACACTAGAACTTTTAAATGGTCACCTCTTAACTAAAAAAGTAAAATAATGAAACTTTTTATTTCTCTCATGTATCTGTCTTTAGTGCAGCTCTCATGGCCTTTTACTTCTTTCCCTGTTTTCTCTTTTTATCACTCTGTCTGACTCATCCGTCATTCTTTTCTATTACTGTTTGTCTTCTTTGTTTAATTATTTGTTTTGTCATCTTTGTGTCCATCATACATCTCATGTTGGTGCATGGTTTTCCTTCTTCTTCACTGGGCGGATCTGTCTCTTCCTTTCTTTGGTTTTGTTTTTACATATTTTGCTCATCGTTCTGTTATTTCAAAATGCTTGTTCAATTTTCATCCAGGGTAGTGGTTGGGTTAAAGGCAGCCCAGCGGCACCGAGATCCAGTTCTAGCACACCAAGCCGTGGACGTCGGCAGCTCCCACAGACCCCACTCACCCCACGGCCCGGGGTGGCATACAGGACTGCACATTCCTCCCCGGTGCACCTTGTGTCCAGCCAGGGCTTTCAGAGTCCCGGCAGACTAAGTCGTGGCCTGTCGGACCACAACGCCCTCCGTCACAGCGGTTCCTACCATTTCCCCTGTCCCGTTACTCGGATCAGCTCCGAACCATTTCTGGGCCAGGGTTATGGCGAGGCCTTGAGCAGTCCTTACGGCAGCTTCCAGGACCAGTTGGATGTCTTCCAGGATGCGGCTTCACTGTCCCCAAGTCCCAGTGCTGAATGCTCATCTCGGACCACACTGCCTCGCACCATGGGAGCACTACTTCCAACTCTTGGTGTAGACCCTGGTGTACCCAACGGGTACCACTTAAGCATCGGGGGAAGCACTAGCCCAGGCTCTGGCAATAGAGCCCTGAGGTACAGGAGGTAGAGAAAGATGAATGGTGCTAGCATGGCTTAAAACCAACCTTTTTATTCCATTTTAAATGAATTGCGATGAGTTTTATCATCTTCTTTAAAGGCTTTAGTTTACATCGTCACTTTCTGTTGAAATGCTGGATTTTATTTTGAACTCAAAGAGGAAGGGGTAGAAGAAACATTTAAAAACAGGTTGTTTTAATTTGGGTTTTTATTTAAAGTGAAGTCAATGTAGTTTGTGGAGACCACGTTGTGTTCTGTGGCTGTTTAATGTTTTTTGTTGACACCACCATATTGACCGTCAGACACTTTATTATTTTATTTTAAGAACAACAGATGCTGAAATGCTGTGTTCTACATCTGCTTCAGTCAGTTACTTTTTATGCAATGGATCTGCAGCTATACATAATGCATATTTACGTTTTTTAAGAGATGCGTCATGGTCTGTGCAGTTGGCTAAGACATGAAAAGCAAACCTTTGTCCTTTTTTCTTTAGCAAATGGAAGAACTGCCTTATTCCATAAGAAGCAGATTCAGCCGCAGAAGGCTTTATTCAGCGTCTTGTTTGCTTTGGGATCTGGTTTTATGCAGCTGTCACTGATCACCAGCTAATTTTTAATGGTGTACTTTTTGTCATGATCATTAAATAATACCATATTTCTTTATACAACATTTAAAGACATAATCTTGTGTTAGAAGACAGGTCTTTACACAGACATATTCAGTTTGTGCCAGCCTGGACTCTGTAATACCTCGTTGTACATCATCAGTCCAACATGACAGCAGGTAGTAGTGCTGCAGAGAGAGTATTTTCTCTTACACATTGTATGTTCTCAAGTTCTTATCAAGGATGTGTGGGGACATGTTGTATAGTCAGTGAAGAAAGCAGAAAGATAAACAATGTACAGTACTATAAATACCTCACAGGGTTGATACTTCTGCTTAATTACCAGGATAGTCTGGTCATTTTTAAAGCCAGCTTTTTGAAGTAGTTGGTACTTAAACTGAGGGTATTTGTGTAGTTTTATAGGTTTACAAAACAACTTTTTCTTCAAAATAACAAAGCAGTGTGAATTTACATTAGCTAATATTAATGCTTTATTTTTTTGTTACAGTTTTCTCAACCAAAGAACTTCACTCATCAGCCTGGTCTGTGCTCAGCACACATGTACATTCTAACATGGACACTGGTGACAACCCAAACAAACAATGTCATCCATAGTTCCAAGTTTAATATCAGTTAACACACTGTTCTGTCAAAGCAGTTTGTCGTTTTGGAGAAAGATTTTATCTGAAGCTGATAAAAGGTTTGACTAGTTCTTCTTGTGGTCTGGTTGTGTCTCTCTGACTGATGTCTCAGCTGATGACTCATTTTAAAAATGGCCAGATTATCTTTTAAAGGTTAAACATTTATGTTGAGAAATGTTTTTATTGAATCATTTGAACGTGTGCAGTTGAGGCTCTTGACCAGCAAACACAGGAAACCTTTAAAAGTTGACAGGTCCAGTTTGAACAGAAACACCACGTCCTGTAGTTTCTGCAGCACCCTGTTGACTTGTTGGAGAGGACGTAGCCAGGCTTTGTGAATGTAAACCTGCTGCTCTGAGGCCCATGTGCTGTACAAATTTAAAGTCAAAATAAGAAACAAAAAAAAAAACTAAGCTAACAGAAGACATGCATGTAGGTACTTTGGTTTTCTTCTACAAAACAAAAATATACATTTTTTAGGTTCTCTGAAAATTCTAAACTGTCTTCAGGTGTGAGTGTGAAAAGTTGTCTGTCTCGTTTGTCTTCATGTGGACCTAACCCCCTGCCCAGAGTACCCCCCCACCACCACCACCACCACACATTTCTTGCCCATTGACCACTGAAGATAGACACCAGCTTCCCACAGGTTCTTCTTTTGTTTGCTTCAGGTTGGGTTCTTCACAGCAGACCATCTCGCCCTGTCCCTATAGTTCCCAAACTGGGGGGTATGATCTCTAGGTGGGCCTGGGACCTAACCAGTGGGAGGGGCACAATGTTGATTAATGTTTTTCTTTTTCCCAGGCTGTAACATATAGCAGGTGGAACTAATGTTGCAGTGCATTGTTGCATCTCGGACCTATTTTATGCACACACAAAACAACAAATCTGTTGCAGTCAGGCAGTTATTGTTCAATAACCAAAAAAAGTCTGAGAACCACAGGGCTATCCACCAACACCGGTCCTTTTGACATCTTCTTACACTAACTACATCCATGATCCTCTTCTCTCTGACAGCTCCATATTTAACATACTTAAAAAAACAATAATAATAATAATACATCAGACATAAAACAAATTTTAGAACACTCAAAGCTGATTTTTTTTGTCCAACATGTCCACTGTCTATCCCCAAACCATCTCTAACTTGGTATCCAATCTGTCTCTTTGATATACTCAGTTTCTCTTCTTTCCATTTAGTGTTTCCAATAAAAACTATAATATCTTCATCTCCAGTAAATAAGTAAGTAAGTAACTAAGTAAAGTTTACAAAGCACCTTTCATAGAAATATATTCACAAGGTGCTGTACAATCATCAACAATGTATAATGGCWGAAAGACATAATAAAACATGATAAAACATAAACAACATAATAAAACATCAAAACAAGAAGAATAAATTCTAAATTCCAACTCAGAAATAGGTTGGAGGCAGAGTACAACAAGAGATGAGTGTTTATGTWTACAAAACTGTACAAAATGGAATACTTAAAAAAATCGGGGGTAGGGAAATTTATGCCGTGTATTCAATAATACAAATTATTTATTATTATAATCTGGAGATTATAATCTCCAGTTCTCCCTTCTGCTTTTCTGTTAGTGCCCCAATCTCAAAGCCTCACATCAATCAGGTTTCCATACTTCCTTGTAGCTTGGTAAATAAGCTGCATTTATGTAGCACCTATGCTGTATAGTCTTACTGACCACTCAAAGAACTTTTACACTACAAGTCACACACACACACACACACACACACACACACACACACACACACACACACACAC
>NW_013952804.1:267971-269822 GCF_001266775.1 Austrofundulus limnaeus
TTGGTTAGATGGTTCACAGGTGGTGAACTGTGATTGGTTGTAAGCATGTCACAGGATGTTACATTATCGGCTGCTCTGCGCTGACGAGCCAGCCACAACTTGACAGATTTCTCTGACTGACTTCTGCTCTGTTGTTGCTCAGATTAAATCATTTGACGACCATACACGCTGACTTTCTGTGCATTTATTCCAACGTGTTTCTGCATTCTTGGTAAATCGTGCTACCACAATTTTTGGCGTTGTCATTATCGGAGCTCCAAGGACCGGAGTTTGCCCGCAGCGACCGATGTTTTTGGACTATCATTGGACAATGGGAGAAGAAGGCTTTTGTTTTTTCAGCTTCTGAGAAAGTCTGACCTGTCTTCCTCTGCTGATCGTGTCCGGGTTGGGATCTGTCCTTACTTCGGGTGCTGTGGGTGACCTTTGGGACTGGAACTGAAAAGAACCTGTCTGTGACAGAAACACGGTGAGCTAATATTTTCATTAGCACCTTATGCAAAAAGCTACRGCTAATTTCGGTCCACCACACACTGAAATTCTAATAGTTAGACGCTCGTCTGGTCACTTGTGCAGTTGTTGATTTTAGCCAAGGTAGTTTTCGGGAGCGTTTTATTCCAAATCGAGTCAAAACGGAGTTTAGCTTTCTGTTTTGAAGTAGCCAAGAGGACATTGTTTGTCTTGGTGAGTGTAGGCAGTTTAGATATGATTAAACTGCTGAAGGAAAATGTAATTTTCCGTTTTTGTTTCTGTTGAGGAGACACAGTATGCTAAAAGTCGTTTTTTAAAAGGCGGCCGCCCAATTTTTATCATAAGAAAGTTGCATACAGTAGTGCACTGGGCAAGAGTTATACAATGGGTCTAGGTTGATTCTGTTTTTCAGCCAATGAGTGCGACCAGCGGGCCTTTGAGCACAGGCGATGGTAAATAAATATGGCGCTGGAAGCCGTGAAAGTGTCTGCGGGTATGGAGTTGATAAATTAGCTTTCCTGGATAAAACTAGCAGTTTTAGTCTTAGACAGCTCAGCYGCCTYCGTGATCGCTTACTGGAACATGAATCAAAGCTTTAAAGCAAGAAGAATGATAAAAGGTTGTGTTGAAACATTTTTAAATAACATGTTTTAGTCTCTTAGTTGCTATTAAATGGAGCGGATTGGGGGTTTCCTGTTTTGGCCTCGCAGTGTCACCTCCTGGTGGGTGCGGCCTGGTTTGGGGAGATGAATGCTTTGGAGAACTCAACATGTGTTAAAATGGGTGAGAAGACTGAGATGAGAGATCCGTTGGACAAGGAGATGGAAGCTGCTTCTGAGTGTAAAACTGTATGGAACTCTGTTTGTGCCAGACCAAAAAATCTCTCAGGAAGGATTCAGCACTTAGATGACATCGAATGGCCAGAATTACAGAGAAATGCTTTTTCTCCACCTGCAAGGAGAAGAAAACAACGACAGGCTGTAATCAAAATAAGTGATAACAGCCAGAGAAATAAAGCAGTGTTTCTTCAAAACAGATTCACACCACTGGAAAAAACTGAGTCTGAACAAAGTTCATCTGCTGATCTCAGAGAGGGACCTGAGACCAGATCCAGATCCAGCTCAAAGCCAAAGCAAGTCCAAAAAGAGACTTTCAAGAAACAAGAAGTGCTGATCATCACAGATAAAATAGTGAATGAGATCAGAGGCTTCTGGAACAAGAAAAAAGTCAAAGTTCTGAGTTTTGCTGATAAAGTACCTGACCTCACAGAGAAGATTCTGGAAATCTCAGCTGAGTATCCAACTTTGAAGAAGCTCATCATTCACACAGGAAGTGATGTAGTTATGAACCGACAGTCAGAAGTCCTGAAGAAGGATTTTATTC
>NW_013952804.1:271428-273270 GCF_001266775.1 Austrofundulus limnaeus
ACACCAAACCATCAACTGAGAACAGAGGATGGGAGAAAATTGAGGACCCTGTTAAACAAGAGTGTAAACAGAGCATTATGACTCTAAATTTCTTCACAACAGTGTCACTTTTCATCAAATTCACTCAAAAACCCACAGAACTCCTTTTTGTTTGCCTGATCCAGGTCCAGATGCATAAGATTTGTTATAAAGTTTCCTTATCTTTTCCTGTGAAAATCCACCTAAACTGGAGTTCCAGGAAGTTTYTAGGATTAATTCCCTGATTCTGTGATCCAAATGAATCATTTTTATATTCTTGAGACGCTGTCTGTACAAGGGTTCTAACTGATGGGAAGAACTAAACAATCATACATCTTACAGGTGGATACGGTACCAGCATCAGTCCAGAGGCCAAGTAAAAACAGAACTTTTTACAGAGTCTTTTGTAATCTGGACCTCTCCATCTCCACCCACTGTGCAATGATCTCTGCTTCCTTCTGTCTGGCACTGATGACTGACTCCGGGTCAACCTCATTGGATCCTCTGCACAAAACCACCAGAGGRGAGGAAAATAAAAAAAGAAGAGTCCCATTAGACTTTATTTCAAAAGACATGGATAGAGGGGAGCTGAGGATCATCCTACCTCAGGTCCAGATGATGGGCCCCTCCAGAAATGTTGAGTGCRATCAGAGATGAGCTCAAGGACTTCCGGACCTGAACAGAATCGACCAAGAGGAGGAATTGTTTATAGCCAACAACACACACACACACAACATTTGTCTGGATCAGTAAAGCCTCTAAAAACATGTTAGTTTCAACAGGATCATAAATCCAGTGAATCAGGAGGTGATTACAGAGAGCAGGTTTGGATTGGACCACAGAGCATTTCTGTGAAAGATGTCTACTGTACATGTACATGTGTACATGTACATGTACATGTGTACATGTACATGTACATGTGTACATGTACTGTACATGTACATGTACAGTACATGCTGCTGAAGATAATCAATGGAAACATGACTAGTAGAGCGTTGCTTGTGTTCAGGGTGTCAGGTCTGGTTAAAGACTCACCCCCCCATTGGCCCATGGGTCCAAGTCTCCGTTAGAGAAGATGATGTTGCTGGCTGCAGAGAGAGCTGAACACAGGCAGGTTTACACTAAATATTCAGAGACAAGGTTTCTGTACGAGAGAAAACTTTAGAACATTTTTAAATGTTTTCACTGGACCTGATCAGTTTGTGGATTTCAGTTCTTATTTCTGTTGCATTAATGTCTGAAGACACACAAGTGTTTGACTGCAGACTGAGTCGTGGTTCTTAAAACTCACCGTCACCCCAAAACTGGGTTTTGAGCCAGCCGGGCCTTGGAAGCACAGCCCAGCGCTTGGAACAGTAAATCTCCCGGTCCTGCTCGGTGAAGGCCATGGGAGGAAACATGTCCGTCACATTATTGCTCTCATAACACAGTTCGATCTCTGTACAAGCCTGCAAACAGAACAGAGCCAGGATCACAGTTCTAACGTTTTCCTGCATCAGTCAACGTGTTTTTATCTGTATTGTCTGTGGGATCATATAATACAAAATTAAACCAATTCTTTAGTTAACTGAAGCTGAAGGCGGAGTCCTTCAGGACGTGGCTGTCCTGGATCAAAGTTATATTTTTAGTTTCAAGTTGTCCAACTTTCCATATTACCTGGTTCCTCTGGCCACACTATGACATCTGCAGTGTTGTATAAAGTACCACAAAGTGATAYTTGAGTAAAAGTACAAGTATCTTACCAAAAAATTACTTTGGTAAAAGTTAAAGTCTCCTTTAGGAATATTACTTGAGTAAAAGTCTTAAAGTATATGTTGTATTTTG
>NW_013952804.1:274330-275911 GCF_001266775.1 Austrofundulus limnaeus
CAGAAAATCTATGGAAAGAACTAAAGATCAGAGTTCATAGAAGAGGTCCACGACACCTTCAAGATTTGAAGACTGAGAAAAATGGTGACGTGTTCAATACTTATTTTACCCGCTGTATATCAAGGCTGCCCAAACCTTTTCTCCAAAATGAAAATCTATCTGAGGGCTGCGGCCAAATGCAATAATATAATTCATGAAATACAAATACTTTTTAAGTACAGTACTTTTATTTTAATGATTATGTCCTGGTGGAGTATGACATGATTTGTTTCTGTACAAACTAATACGGTATCAGAATTTCATATATTTATACTTCTCATTCAACCACAGTTAAATTCACTCTATCTAGAAGACACAGTTTATATGGATTGTATTTATTTTTTACAATAACAAGCTGAATAAAAACAAGCAAAAATGAAATAAAAGTAACAACTTTCTACTTCTTGTCTTTTTTAAAATGTAAGGAGTAGAAAGTACAGATAATTGTGTGAAAATGTAAAAAGTAGAAGTAAAAAGCAGGCTGAAAAATAATTACTCAAGTAAAGTACAGATACCCAAAAATTCTACTTAAGTACAGTAACAAAGTATTTGTACTTAGTTACTTTACAACTCTGTACACCTGTCAATGTTCCAGCTGGTGCTGTCTAATTCCTGAATACTGCGTATCAGTGAGTACCTGGTAGTCCCAGGCCTGGCTGTTGAAGCCCAGTCCACATCCAGTAGGATCAGCACACTCCACATACAAGCTGTACAGGTCGAAACAAGTCAGGACCCCAGTGGAGTTGTACACAATTCCTGCAGGGAGGAACACATGCTGACAGCTCATAAAGCAAGTACAACACTGGACTTACTTCCACTTCTTTTTTCTATTTCAACCATTGATGAAAGAGGAATTTTGTTATTTTATTTTAGTTATCTAAGGCTCAGGTCAGATTGAATGAATATCCAATATCTGGTTAACACACTGACTTGTATACAAAACACGTGAAATGCAAATGCTTATTTGAAGCCACTGTTAGTCATTTAAATTAGGTATTTTTCATTTTTGTAACCAYAAAATTCACAATTTTCTCAGCTTTAATTTGAACCATAGTTTGTAAAAGTCGAGCAAGAAATAAGAACTTCTCACTCAGTGTGAAACTATAACTGKCTCTGGATAGAAAAAATAAAAATGTTTTATCAGAAAATGTGTGGCAATGAGTAACGCTAGCTAACACTGAGTAATGTGTGCATCAGAAATATACTCTAACCTTCTAAAACCCTTCACATGCAGGTGCTTCGGGAGGCTTCGCCCCACTGTGCCCCCCACCAGGGCTTGCCCATAAGCAGCCCCCATACTTCTGGGCTTAAAAGCTCCATTTTTACCAGCAGAGAACACCCCCACTCAAAATCCTGGCTGGAGGAAACACAGACTATAGATTGATCCATTTACCGAATTTTCAGCACTAGTTGTTAGTGTGGTGACCAGGTTTTTATAATAAATTAATATAAATCTAAAAGCTGCCACACATACATGTATATTACCAAATTATTTAGTGGCACATTTGACCTAACCACTGAGAACATGGATGAAGTAAGAAC
>NW_013952804.1:283603-285216 GCF_001266775.1 Austrofundulus limnaeus
ACTGTTGCTGAACATAGACCTGACCACCTGCAGCAACCACACATCATAGACCTTCCATCCATGTAGACACTTGTTTTTTGTCCGGGCAGTGTATATTGTTACTGTTGTACCCAGCCTGATACTGAGGTATGTACCACACCATGTTAGTCCTCTTGTTTCACCTCTAACAGGAACCAGTTCTGAGATTCATATCTGTAGCACCACCTGGTCAGAAACTGCAGGTTTTACTAATAAATGTTTATTTTAATGTTATTGAACAGTATTTGCTATTTGTAAGAGAAGAATCCAGTGGTCTACCTTGACGGGGTTGGCGGGCATGTTGCCCATGAAGTGTGTGCTGTAAGGGTAGTCGAGCATGGCCATCAGAGTGAAGGCGTTCCTCAGCAGGCCATTAAGTTGGTGGATATCCCGTTCAGAGGATGGAGGCTTACAAAGAGCAAATTCTGACTGGATACGGCTGTAATCTGGGCTCCAGCAGAACAACAGTAGAGTCACAGTTAAATTATCTCCAACATCTTCAAGATGACAGAACRAACTGATGCAGGTCACAATTCACATTTAAATAATAAATTAATAATCCTTGATATAATTTCACAATCTGAGGCAAAAAGACATGTTTCATTCATTTACCTTTGTGTTCAGCTAACTTCTTCAGCTGACTGAAGGCTCCTCTCACAGCATCTCTACATTCAGGAGCAATCTTCTCAAAGTCCTGAGGATGAAAAATAAAAGTTTTCCAGCACAAAGGAGTGAGGTATTTCCTTTTATTGATCATATTTGTTTAATTTTATTTACAATATTCTCATCTGACAGAGTATTTTGAAACAGGATCTAAGACATCACCATTAAATAAATCCTTGCAGTAAAAGGAGACTCACTCACAGCTGTAACATCTTGGAAGAACTGCCTGGAGTCTCCAAGCCCAGCAGTAGACAGGACAGGGGCGCTGGCTGCCAGAGCTCCAGCTACAATGTTTGGATACCTGAGTCTCATGTAAGCTGACAACATTCCACCATAACTGCAGGAAAAGACAAGCAAGGTTGAAAGAAGCAGCTCACTGAACACTTTTTTTGTCTTAGTGGAAATCATGTYAGACTTCAGGCTTCAGGCAGACTGATGGCTGAGTGTCATTAACTGTAGTGACACCAGAACCAACGACCATCAGCTCATTCCTTCTGCCTCGTCTCAAAGATCCCCAGACTACCTCCCTGAGTTTATAGAGGGTCTCAAAGGCATTCATGACAACCGTGGAGTAAAATATTTTTCTTCTTTCACTTGTGAACCAGGCCCAGAGCTACCTGAGCTCCTCCAATGACCTCAGTGAAGAGCTGATCTGCATCACACTGGGCTGAAAAGACCTCAGTGCCTACAAAGAACAATATTTCTGCTCTAACATCAGGATCAGCTGATGATGGTCATTTTTTAGAATATCTGTATCGGTCCGATATGTAAAACTGGGCCAATATTAATGTCTAATACTAATTTCCCATGTTTTAGCTTTGTGTTTCTGTTTTGGTGGGTGAAATGTTTGGTTGAGTGGTCTCTGTTTGATCATGATAGTGATATTGATGCTGCACAGCCAGGAATAACCATGTCAGAGGTCTGGTTGTTTA
>NW_013952804.1:285226-287306 GCF_001266775.1 Austrofundulus limnaeus
TTTGATCATGATAGTGATATTGATGCTGCACAGCCAGGAATAACCATGTCAGAGGTCTGGTTGTTTATTTACGGTGTCAAAAAAAGACACAAGTGTGTTTGTGCGTATGTGTGTATAAATAATTTGTGTGTTTGTGTAAAATTGGTGAATATCGGTTATCAGCCATAACACCAATAATATTATCGGATATCAATATCAGATGAAATTTTCATATCGGTGCATCTCTGTTACTAAGGTCTTAGCTTAATACGGTCAACAGATCTGCAATCTAAAGGTCATTAATCAGGGACCCTCGGCCTTCAGGCTGCACAAAGGATTTAAAACAGGCAACCTTGATGGAGTTCGACATTTATCAAAAACAAATCTGATTATTAATAACAATTAGCTCTTGTTATGTTGTATAAAACTCTAATGGCCCTTAGTAGGGGCCTTTAATCCAATACTCCTGAAGCACCTTTAAAAAGGACAAGCAGGTGGAAGAGAGTCAAAGTGGGCATTTCTCAAGCAAAAACACTGATTGGCTAAGTGTATTTGCTCTGTTTTTCGAAATTTTAGATGCCAAAACAGATTTTTTTTATATGAAATTGCAATGTATCATTAAATATACATTTAAATATACTTTTAGTTCTCCCTATTTCTAAATGTCTAAAAAACCACTAACAACTGATGTTGCTCTTATTTTGAAATGTAACTGGGAGCTATTTGTTAAGAGAAAAGGAAATAAGGAATGAAGACGCCGGGTTCGACACTGACGGCATCTTCATAATAATCATTTAATAATAGCRGTCGGCTGTTATAATTCCCAAGTCTTATAATTACCTCGATAACAACAGTAAGTATGTGAGACTAAATAAATATGAAATTCAGATGTTAGAAAAGTAAGCTAATGACTTAAAGAAACGCCTAAGCGACAATCATTCAATCAGGTGGTGTGCTTGAAATGCCTACTCGTCTGCAGAGATACCTACTTGGCTGAGTCGACGCTGAGAACACGGTGATGTAATTTTTGTCATGAAACTGTGACAATCCAAGTCAATTTTGGCAATTTGGAGGGAGTGTGAAGTTATCATGGTGCGGGCTCCCACTCACGGGAGAACTCAAAAACGTGACAAAASCAGGGGGCAGAGGATCAAAAGGTAATAATGTTTATTACCAAAAATACTCAGGACTGCAAAAACTCAGGTAGCATCAAATCTCATGACTTGGCAGTACTCACGGACATGGAACTCGGAGGGAAAAATACTGGCAAAAAGACCCAGCAACGGAACACAGAAGGTGGTAAGTAGGACCACACAAAATAACTAATGCACCAACAACAAGACAGACACGGAACAGAACTTAAATACACAGAGGACTGATAAGGGTGAGTGGAAACACCTGGGAACAAGAGGGCAAACTCAATCACAGAAAACAGAACACACCTGAGACARACAGAAGAAAACCTAAACAAATAACCTCACAATAACAAAACCTGAACAAACCAAAACCCCACTATGACAGAAGTAGACTTAAACCTTTGACTCTAACCTGATCAGACCCCAGTCAACCCCCCGAGGAGGGCCACACAAAGGTCAGAGGGGGCCAAGCTAGATCTTACCTGCCACCAAACACGATGACAGGACAGTGTGTGGCTGCCAGCTGCTGTTTCAGCTCAGTGATCATGACGGCGTAGTCGGCCAGGGCCTGCTCCACCGTCAGCAGGCTCACCTGAGGAATGTTGAAGGAAGAGTTGCCAAACGGCAGAGATTTCCCATAATACCTCTGTCCAAAAGAAAAACACAAGAAGACATTCAAACACAAAGGAGGGAGGACTCAAAGCTTCTGTCAGCTGTAGGTTTAGTACAAAAACACATTTTATTTATTCTTTTTACTTTCATGACTGGTAGAATATAATCTCATATAAGACCTGCATATTCTCTAACAAACGATCTTTTTAGGGTTACATTGTTACATTAAATCATAATWAAAAAGTTATTTACTGATATTAAGTAAACTCTAGATAAATTAATTATTAAAGAAAAACTTGAATAATCAGAAGATAAATTTAAATAAAACCTTTAATGTTTACAGAGAACTAAGC
>NW_013952804.1:289301-291966 GCF_001266775.1 Austrofundulus limnaeus
TCGCAACCCATGGCTGGACATCGTTATTATCATACTATCTACGTGGAAAATGAAAAGTAAAAAGAAGAAGCAACTGGACTTGTGTTTGGAGCTGTAAACACATGGAGCTACAGATTTAAACAGCGAGACTTGAGGTTAGTGTCTTATCGATCCTTCACCCCCTCCTCCTGATGAAAAAGTCAGATGAATGAGACATGAGCGTTCACACTGCAGTCACTTTGAAAACATCAGATATGTATCCAATTTAAAAACCACATACTGGAACGGCCTGGGTCGGATTTGAAAAAATCGGATTTGTCTCGTTCAGACTGTCATAAAAAAAATCAGATTTGGGTCAGATTTGCCTGCAGTGTGAATAGGGTTGGGCATAATCGTATCGTGTGTGATTAATCGTCAGAAAAACATTAATCGATTAATTTTTGGCACTTGACGATTAATACGATTAATGCCAGCAGGTAGAGTCCGCTTGCTGCTCCTCTCAGCTTCAAATATAACAAACATTAAAAAAAAGTTCTGTAATTTATCTATCAACACAATTTAAAATTTGATGTGTAGCCTGAAGTCTGTAATTTTGACACAATTTGGAACAGATTTTTATGAAGAGCAAGTCTTTCCCACTAAATTGGTCATGTGACTATGAAATAAGTGTATCCAGGGACTCCAGGGCATTAATCGTCAAATTAATCGTTATCGGCTAAATACCACAATTAATCGTGATTTATTTTTTTGCCAATATTGCCCAACCCTAAGTGTGAACATAGCCTCAGATGGTGTTAGTCAAGAGCTGAACTCAGTGTATTCCTATGAGGTCATTTGACTGTTGTTTTTTGTGATTTATGGTAACTCAAAACCCTATTAAAAGTAATAGCACACCTCCCACCGTCGAGCCAGTCATTGTGATATAACATTTGTAGGGTGCATGTTGCAGTTTGGGTGACATTAATGTATGACTATAAAAAAATATAAAGTATAGAGATCTTTTTTTGAGGTGGATAATAGGTGCTGCTTCACAATGCCTCTGCTCTCTTACTCWTTTGATATGGCAAGCCCTAATAACACAAACTGCTGAACTCATGTACYTAAAGGCTGTAGGATCAGATGAGTTTATTATAAAGAACATTATGTTTGCAGAAATGTTTCTCTGTATTTTCAGAGCTGGAACTAAATCTCATGTGACAAAGGGAGTTAAACATCAACCACCTATTTCCTCCTTTTCCTTCGTCACATGAGAGGCCCGCAGTTCTCACACATGTTTTCTTACATGTTCAGCAAATAAGACCAGGGCTTGTTGYTGAGCTGCTAACTCCAAGATGAACCCAGAGTTCAGGGCGAAGTCCCACACGTCCCCCTCATTTCCAGTGTAGAAGAAGACTGGACCGTGGCCCGCCTTCCAGAACTTATCTAAAGCAGAAAACATCAGTGTTTGTTCTTCTTCTTACACTTTGTTGCACAAAGGTTTTTACCTGTGATCAGGTAGCGCTGCCTGAATGTCGCATTGCCCATGGTGTTAAAGTTGAAGTGGTCCACAGTCTGACTGAAGAACTGCTCTGTGAACAGGGTCTCTGCAGGTCCATGTCGTCTGGACTGGTAAACATTMAAATATATCTTTAAACAATTTATTATATTCACTGTATGAAAACTAAAGTCATAAAGATTGTTTTACCTTTTTTTAAACCTCAACTAAATTAACAGAATAAACTTAAACAAAAGAACAACACTGTGCTGAAAGAGAAGAATCACGAAACCAACTTTATAAGTTTCAGWAAAACAATAAAGCGTCAGGAAACAGAAATGTTACCTGAAGAGCAGTGTTTGGCAGAGCTGTCAGAAGAATGAGAAACACAGTCAGCGTCAAAATACTTAATACTGTCTTCATGTTTCACCGCTGACAGAGAAGAGTCGGCGGTTTCATTTCAGTGCGCATGCGCAGACTGCCTGCCGTCACGTGATTGTTGTGATCAAAGATGCGTTTAAGGGCATCTCGTAAAATCTGCAACTCAATAATAAAATCACATGTGGCTAGGATTGCTTTCCCGTGACTTTACATGGTCGGGGAGAGCAGCAAACTTGTTCAGGGCGAGAACTGCGCTTCATGCAGGAAAAGCTTTGTTTCTGAGTCTGAAACTGTCGGTGTTTCGTGCTGAGAAACCTCCCCAGCTCCGTGAACTCCAACAAAAATCACAACTACAGACAGAACCGTCAGCTGATAAAACTGAACGTGTTAAATTTAGGTCAGCACATCATTAAAACTCAGTTTGATATTGACAACCATTGTTTCGATTTTAAATAAATATATGTCAACAAATGTAATCATATCAGGCAAAAACATGTTGCAGTTAACACACATCTGAAAAGGATGAAATTGATCAAAATATTTATTTGTAGTGGTGAGTAACACTGCATTATAATTCATTTAGGTCAAACTTTGCCATTTTAAATCTAMTGTTTGTTTATTTAACCTGCAGTAATTGCAGTATGGTCAATTTAATTTATTACAGTTATGATAAATGTTCAAATTGTCAGCCATCAGATTCGATTTATTCTCTGCAACATTAAATTACACTGACATACCTCAGTACACAAGTACTAACTGTATACTACACAAGTACTAACTGTATACTACACAAGTACTGACTGTATACTACACAAGTACTAACTGTATACT
>NW_013952804.1:293176-294388 GCF_001266775.1 Austrofundulus limnaeus
AACTGTATACTACACAAGTACTAACTGTGTACTACACAAGTGCTAACTGTATACTACACAAGTACTAACTGTGTACTACACAAGTAGTAACTGTATACTACTACACAAGTACTGACTGTATACTACACAAGTATTGACTGTATACCACACAAGTACTAACTGTATACTACACAAGTACTGACTGTATACTACACAAGTACTAACTGTATACTACACAAGTACTGACTGTATACTACACAAGTACTAACTGTATACTACACAAGTACTGACTGTATACTACACAAGTACTGACTGTATACTACACAAGTACTAACTGTATACTACACAAGTACTAACTGTATACTACACAAGTACTGGCTGTATACTACACAAGTACTAACTGTATACTACACAAGTACTAACTGTATACTACCCAAGTACTAAGTAAATAGTTTAGAAGAGACCTGCTGACCCTGCAGTCCAGTGGACTTCAGTAAATCAAGTCTTGTCAGACCAGATGTTGTTTTAATGCAGTTTCATTCAGTCTGTGTGAACTGTAGATTCAGTTTCCTGTTGTCTGCTGACAGGAAGTGACACCTGGTGGGGTCTTCTGCTGTTGTAGTCCACCTGCATCCAGGTGGTCTTCTCTTTGTTGGCAGAGTTGTAAAGTAACTAAGTACAAATGCTTTGTTACTGTACTTAAGTACAGTGGGTAGCTGTACTTTGAGTAATTATTTTTCAGCCTACTTTTCACTCCTACTACTTGTTGTTTACTACTGTGAGTTGTTTTGAATTTTTATTGTGTTTTACTTTTCTTTTGAAAATATTTTGGGTATAAAAAGGGGCAGATATAAGATTTATTCTTCTTCTGCTGCCATTCATTTCATTTGATTTCATTTTGATTATATGTTTTTTTGAACTTTGTTAATTTTGTATTACAAATTAAATGAATAAATTACTACTACTACTTCTACTCCTTACATTTTAAAAAAGACAAGAAGTAGAAAGTCATTACTTTTATTTCATTTTTGTTTGTTTTTATTCAGCTTGTTATTGTAAAAAATAAAAACTATCCATATAAATTGTGCCTCTTAGATAGAGTGAATTTAACTGTGGTTGAATGAAAAGTATAAATATGTAAAATTCTGATACTGTATTAGTTTGTACACAAACAAATCATGCCACCCTCCAGCAGGACATAATCATTAAAATAAAAGTACTGTACTTAAAAAG
>NW_013952804.1:295613-297397 GCF_001266775.1 Austrofundulus limnaeus
TACTTGTACTTTTACTCAAGTATCACTTTGTGTTACTTTGTACAACACTGTTTGTTGGCCCACCCTCAGTATTAGCTGTCTGTGTAAAGGAGCAGTGGAACAGGTGGACCTGATTATAGGGGTCTGTGTCTGGTGTTCTGTCTCCCTCTTGTGTTCTCTTTGTGTCATCACTCTCTCATCTCACCTCARTCTGTTTACACTAAAAGCAATTTCCCCCAAAAAAGTTACTCAGGTAAATATAGTTGATGTAAGCTTTATTTAAAAAAAGGGACAATATACAACTCAAACATGTCACCATTTGAAGCGCTGTGYCAGATTATTGCATAAGATAATTTGCATCTGCAGCCCTTTGACAAGTTGAAAAAATGGACATACAGTGCAATAACAAAACATAACAGAATATAACACTTCAAGTTGCTTTCTAATCACAATACACAAACACACAAGTGCAGACTGGCACACACACACACACACATCCCTACAGTTAATACATATCTGCACTGTTTAACAGTTTCTTCAAGCTAAATTTGAAAGCTCTCAGAGAGCTGCAGCTCCTCACATCAGGCAGTGTGCTCCACTGAGTAGCCTTTACAGAAAAAGCTGATTACCCGTTAACAGAACAGTGAAATGGGACGACACAATCCCTCACAGATGATATTCTCATAGATTGGATCGATCTGAGCCACAGCTCAGAAAAGGAGTGAAAGAGTTAAGTTTCTGGAACACTGAGAACTCAGATAAACTGAACAATGAGTCAGGCACAGGGGAATAAAGGTGAAGTATTTATTTACAGGTGAAAAATAAAGTWACTCCAAAGACACTGGACCAGTCTGAAAACATGAAGGTGAGAGTTGAGCCTCCAGGTGAGGATGATTTGGATAAATTCAGAATTGGTTTGTGTCTTATTTGTTTTCTGTTGTTTCAGGCTTGAAATTGAGGACAGTACATCCAGGAGAGGACAGGCGAGGTGGTGCAGGTGGAAAGCAGAACGGACGAGGAAGAACCTGAAAGCACAAAGGTTCTGGCAAGAGAGGAACGTGGAGCTTGTTGGAGAGCACATAAGAAGCACAGGTCAGAAAAACATCTCTACGTTTCATCTTGTAGCAGCTGATAAAAAAATACCCAAAGGTTTTTTAATGTTCCAGCRTTGAACAGAGGAGTCAAGGTCCTTACATACAGAGTGAGCTCATCACTGGAACCATCAGCAGCTGAGGGAGAAGTGGCTCCACCTGCAGGAGCAGGTGTTAAAGAGACAGGAACWATCTCCAGAGGAAGAGGGGCTTGTGGAGTTACAATAAGGAGTAATTCAAACCAAAGCATTGCAGTTTCACTGTATATAGACCCCAACTGAAGGATTTAAATGTGAAAAGAAGGATGTAAAATGTCTCCTTTAAGAGCTACATGAAGTCATGCTGTGTTGGTGGGCAGGACCACAGTGTAAACAACCACAGCCAACCTGTTCAGCAGGTAGATGATATCAAATCAGTGTTCCTGAGGTCTAAACAGCACACKGATCAGTTTCCACTTCCTCCTCACAGAGCAAACCTTTGGGTCAAAGGTCACTCCGCTCATTCCTGGCCGGTAAACTTCAGAAGCAATGACAGCTTTCTACAATCAGGAAATGATTTTTATTAGCTACAGAACAGAAGCTTATTCTGGTGATGTGGGAATGATTCAGCATGAGCTGAAACAGATTCATGAGCTCATTGTTCCACCTGTGTGTGTGTGTGTGTGTGTGTGTGTGTGTGTGTGTGTGTGTGTGTGTGTGTGTGTGTGTGTGTGTG
>NW_013952804.1:297833-303062 GCF_001266775.1 Austrofundulus limnaeus
GTGTGTGTGTGTGTGTGTGTGTGTGTGTGTGTGTGTGTGTGTGTGTCAGGAATGTGCTGGAGGACTTCCTTGTAGCAGTTAGGTGGAGACTCCTCCTGAGGACACGTAGTTTTAGTGGCACTTCCCCGTCAGCTCAGAGCTGTAGCAGCAGGACCAGAGGACCAAGGCCTGACAGAAACCCTCAGAACAAACGGTCAGTGACAAACAGCATCACTCTGCTTTGGTTTGTGGGAAACAGACTGAAAGTTTTTACAACATGATTTTTATAAACAACCTTTCCAGGACCATTTTCAACACTGACTTCTAGTGTTTTATCATTTTTATTTCTTGTTCAGATTTACAGCAATGTTTAAAAATCTATGTTAGAAAATGTAATTTGAGGTGCATTTTTAAAAGTAAAGACTGTATTAGATACATCCTTCACTCTRTCTCCTCAGCTCCCTCAGCTGATCCTGAGAATACTTGGAAAAGTTCTGCATCTCCATCAAAATATCAGTACTGAAAGTTTTGGTTATTACAAGCGTTGTATTTTGCGTCATTTGCGTCATTGTTTGAGATCTGTGAATAGATTTCTGAATGTTTTGTACAGTTTGGGCTCTGACAACAGGAGGAAGGAAAGAGGCTCAGTTTTTCCTGGTCCTCAGGTCAGGAAGTTCTCTTTGGTTTCATCTCTTTTTGGTAGATAAGTTCAGCTGTTTGGTTTGTTTACTGAAGTCAAACTAACATGTTATATTAACTAACATGTTATATTAACTAACATGTTATATTAACTAACATGTTATATTAACTAACATGTTATAATCTGTTTGATGTGCTGGTCTTTGTGGGACTGAAGAGGAGCTCCTAACATCTTGAGCCACAGTTTACCTGGACTGAGAATGAAACCAAGTGTTTGATGCTGAGAGATGAGAAGATCTCAGAGAACTTTAAGTTTAGACACAACCTGCTGGAGGTATTTGATACGTTAAATACCAGTACAAGTGGTAAAATGTCAACAGTTGTTGATAATGTTATGAAAATAATTACAGCCTCGATATTAAATGAGAACTCTAAAATATATTAATTAGTTGTGTATATCACTACCAGGTTCAAATATAGAATTATTTGCTGATTACATCATAGAGCTCCTTGAAATGAGTTGCAATAAAACATTTTTTGTGAGGGATTTTAACATTAATTAGGGAATTAATTTATAAACTCAATGCACAGTTTGAGTCTTTATCTGTAATATCYAGACCAACAAGTATCACAACTCATAGCACAACAGTGACTGACAATATTTTTCCTAAGAAGAAATAGAGAGGTGATGASTGTGATCRTCATGACTGATWTAAGTGATCATTTACCAGTTTTTGTATTTTGTAGAAATTGTGCAGTGATGCAGCGACTCGGGAATGAGAAAAGGATAAACATACACTACTCACAAAAAGTTAGGGAKATTMGGCTTTTGGGTTAAATTTCAGGACGAGCCTAAAATGCATTTAAACCTTTACAGGTGAACTTAATGTGAYCTTCTCTAAGCTTTTGAATSCATGTATCYAACTGATAAATGTTTCAGTTCTTTTTGCACAAGTTGCTGTTTTCTAACGAGGAGCTTAACGGCAAAATTCACAACAGGWGTTTGATCCTTGRATCGACCAATAAATGTCCTGGTTCAGTTAGAGCTGGTGTTTAAACAGTCATCCCCATCATGCTGTTTGCATTTTGACATCATGAGACCAAGACGACACCTAACAATGGATCAACAGTACCTTGCCATTGGGATGCTTCAAACAGGACGTTCTCAGACAGACATGGCCACTGAGCTTAGAGTTGTTATGATTGTTGTCTGTATTAATGTTTTATTTTAGTTTCTGTCTTGTCATCTGTTTTCCTCCTCCTGTCTGCCTTTGCTCCAGCCCCGCCCACTCTCACCTGCTCCTCATGTTTCTCTCCCAGGTGTTTCCTSTTTGTGCTCATTAGTCTCACCTTTATATTCTGTGTCTTGTCTTCACTTCCCTGTCTGATCATTGTGCTGTTCACAGCCTGTATGTTTGTTGCCTTGCCTTGCCTTGCCTTGCCTTGCTACACCAAGTGAGTTTTTGAGCTGCTCTGTCAGCAATTTTTGTTTAATAAATCTTTATTTTTTCCTTTTGGAAGCTGCCTGCACCCTGGGTTCATGTTTGCCAATTCATAACAGAATGATCAGACCAACAACTGAACCCAGCAGGCAGTTTCCCCCCCTACAACCTGCTTCTCATCTGTTCAACCACCGCTCCAAACTGAGCTGGACACAGGAACTTTGCTGGAGAAGCTGCAGCACATGCAGAGTGAGCTGGCTGGCCTGAAGTTTCTCTTCTCTTCAGGGTACCCATCAGAGCCAGTGGTTCCTGAGGGTTCTGAAACCCACCCTCCCCACCCCTCTGATGCTGGATCCCCTGCTCCAAATCCTGATTGTCCTGTTCCTGCTCAGTCTCCTGATCATGCTGAGCCTCCTGCTGTACCTCCAGCTCTGGTTCCTGTGGGCCCTCCTACTGAGCCACCTGTTCCTGAGGTTCTTGGGTCGTCGGCTATCACCTCCATGTCGCCTGGGTCGGCTGCCATCGCCTCTTCGTCTCCTCTGTCGCCTGTGTACGCCTTTGCCAAGGCTCTGGCTCCATCAACCTCCGCCGGCTCCTCATCGCCTCTTGCCTCCTCCCTTGGCTCCACGTCTGCTCCTGCCTCCTCCCTTGGCTCCACGTCYGYTCCTGCCTCCTCCCTTGGCTCCACGTCTGCTCCTGCCTCCTCCCTCTGGCTGGGCTATGTTATGATTGTTGTCTTTATTAATGTTTTATTTTAGTTTCTGTCTTGTCATCTGTTTTCCTCCTCCTGTCTGCCTTTGCTCCAGTCCCGCCCACTCTCACCTGCTCCTCATGTTTCTCTCCCAGGTGTTTCCTCTTTGTGCTCATTAGTCTCACCTTTATATTCTGTGTCTTGTCTTCACTTCCCTGTCTGATCATTGTGCTGTTCACAGCCTGTATGTTTGTTGCCTTGCCTTGCCTTGCCTAGCTACACCAAGTGAGTTTTTGAGCTTCTCTGTCAGCAATTTTTGTTTAATAAATCTATTTTTTTCTTCTTTTGGAAGCTGCCTGCACCCTGGGTTCATTTTTGCCAATTCATTACAAGAGTATCACAGAGTGTCATCAGCAGGTTGCAACAGAGATACTGAGAGACTGGAAGAGTCACAGAAAGGTGTAGAAGTGGACGTCCTTTGACCACATCCCATGCTGATGACCGCTACATTGTGAACAATGCCCTGASAAACCAGATGATGAATGACACTCAACTCYAGGCACGGTTAARGAAGGTGAGAGGCACCCAAGTGTCACATCAGACCACTCTAAACCATTTACATCAGCSTGGTCTGCGTGTTATATGACCTGCAAGGGTACCTGACCACACCACCAGGCACAGGCGTCATCGTCTTGCATGGGCCAGGGAGCATTTACGCTGAACGAGGGACCAGTGGGCCTCAGTGCYATTCTCTGATGAAAGTCGATTCACAATGAGCAGAAATGATGGCYGCCAGCGATGTTGGAGACGTCAAGGAGAGCGATATGCATCAGCCACTGTTGTCACCAGAAGAGCTTTTGGTGGTGGCGGTGTTACAGTGTGGGCAGGTGTGTCCAGTCTGTACAGAACTGCCCTACACTTTGTGAATGATACAGTGACAAGCCCATACTACCTGAATAACACCATTAATCCAGTGATTGTGCCCCTACATGAACAACACAGGACTGATTTCATCTTCATGGACAACAATGCTCCAGCTCATCGAGGTTGCATCATCAGGGAACRGCTGTTGGAGACTGGTGCACCTCAAATGGAGTGGCCTGCACTTTCTCCAGACCTGAATCCCATTGAAAATCTGTGGGATCAGCTGAGTCGCCTTGTAGAGGCTTGAAACTGCACCCCACATCCTCAATGACCTGAGAGCTGCCCTTCAAGAACAGTGGGATACCATGCCCCAGCAGACAATAAGTCGACTTGTGAACAGCATGAGACGTTGTTGTCAAGCTGTAATTGATGCTCAAAGGCACATAACGAGTTATTGAGACATTGAAATTTTTTGTTCTGGTGTACCCACCATTGGTCATTTTTGTTTCAATAAATTGTTTGAGATGAGGAAATCACCAGTGACATATCACTATAGCGTGGACTTTTTACATTTTCCATAAAATTCACCTGAAAGCCAAATATCCCTAACTTTTTAGTGGTGTATATGTAAAAAAGCTTTGGACTAAATTTATAAAATCCAAATCAGAAGGATGTGCATGTTGATGATGTAAACAGAGCATWTGATGTGTTTATGAATATGTTGGGAGCTCTGTATGAAAAGAATTGTGTGCAACAAAACTGCTTAAAAAGAAACGTTGTTGACAAACCATGGATGRCAAAAGGGTAAAGAAAAATTGTTTTCAACAATTGTAGAGAATTTTTTTACAAGATCATACTGATTTATTGACAAACAGAATTTTTAAGTATGGCATCAAAACAAATAATTCAACATCAATGGCTCTCATGGAATTAATGGAAGAGATAACTGCTGTTGATCAAATACAGTACTGTGTTAGTGTTTTTGTTCATTTGCAGAAGGCCTTTGACACCACTGACCACACCATTCTCTTTGAAAAGCCGAATAAATACAGCATTAGAGGATCAGGGCCCATATTTATCAAACGTCTTAGAATTACTCTAAGGAATGCCATTAAGAATGGACTTAAATGTAAAAAATATTAGTTAAAAGCTGAGAGTAAAAGTCAGTTATCAAGCSTCTCAGTCTCATGTTAAGCGAAGTGTAGGAGTAAATCTTCAGTGCCAGTCTTAGAGATGATTTGTGACACCTGGCTGTGCCACAAAGCTGATCCTGGATGACGTCATTACAAAACCTCCAGCATGGACCAATCACTGCGTCTGATTTCATGTTCAAGAAGATTGCATGAACCGTTCATATGAACAGATTTGTTCTTAAGTTGTGTGTGCGAGTGATTTAGGAGAACTTCACATTCACCAATTTTCTCATATTATTAGATTTTTTTCAGATATGAACAAAATTCAGCTGTGTTCCAGACCTGTGGGATATTTTACAAGCAGTCAGTCTGCTGTTATCCAGACGGGTTTTCTTTGCTAATAACTTTATATTTCATTAGTTTGAAGATATTTAGAGTTGAAAATAAATATCAGATATTTATCTGATATTAATATTAATAT
>NW_013952804.1:303072-305544 GCF_001266775.1 Austrofundulus limnaeus
CTCTATGATTATGTTAACAAAAGATTATTCTGTTTGAATTGGAATTATAATTTTAAATGTATTAATGTAGATTAACGATATAATTTAAATTGGTTAATTGTTATTCTCATAATATTATGCATTTAATCTCATAATATTATGCTTTTATTCTCAGAATAAAAAAGTATTAAAAAGCTTGTTGTGTTGCTGTAATATTCCATCGAAGGTTACGAACGCACTGCTGGAATTAAGAATCTGTGGAGTCAGTTTTATTTACAGATCACATCCAGAACACGAACAGTTAGTTTTATGTTTAGTTTAGAGTAAGAGTAAAAAAGTGGACGATTCTGGGCTGACCAGACAAAGAGTGAAGGATGGTTTTATTCTCCACTGTGTGATGATTGACAGCAGAGGACACTGACAGCGCTGTCTCTCCCTGGTCTTTCTCTGTCCCTCCCTGTCTGTCCCTGTCCCTGCAGTCCAGCATGCTGTACACAGAGTTACTGCAGCTGTGGGACCAGTCGGTGCAGCGTGTGGATGCCAAGGACTGGCTGGGAGCTCTGGCCAAGCTGCAGCAGATCAGTGAGCCAACGTCTCGGACACACTTTAATGCTGCCTCGGCTCACCTGGCCCTGGGTCAACTGGACCTGGCTCTGAGGGTCCGTACTAACCTGGTTTTACAAACACTTTAGCCCAGAGATGTTTGTGATCCGGTGGAACGTATCGAAGATATGAGTTTGTGATAAACAAAGAGAAACACCTGGCTCATGTCATGCTTGTAGTTCTATCACTGCAGTTCAGATTTAACCCTGGAAACTGAAATAAAGATTTGTGTTTAAATCAAACCTGAACTTTTTCTTTGTTTTTCTCCTTCTTCCTCTTGGCCGTCCAGTCTTTAGATTTCACGGTGGCCAAAGATGAACGTCTTGCTGTGGCCTTCTTCCAGAGAGCAGCTGTGATGATGCAGCTGGACAGGTTGGGCTCTAAAACACAGTTTTACACATTTTACACAACGAAAGAAGGCTTAATACTGCATGTAATCATCACTAACATGTCTGATTTCTTTCTGAGTCTGGTTTCAACATTCAGTTTATAGGAAACAAACTGAGGGTCCATGTTCAGGACACACAGGAGACACAGTTAAAAGAAAAGTATTATTTTATTCTTTGAGTTGCAGTAAAGTTGAAAACATAAAACCAAATGAAAGCCCAGCCTTCAGCTCCTCCTCATCYCAAACTGCACATCTGAACAGAATCATTTCATGGAGACAAATCACAAAGCTGTAGTCAATTCAGTCAACGTTCACCTCTTCTTTCAGCTCTTTCCTGTCAGAGGTCCACCTCTGTCYTCTGTCCTCACTCTGTCCACTGTCTTCTACCTCCAAGTCCTCTACCTGCATCTATACATCTCCTTTTTGTCTTTTTCCTGGCAGCTGCGTCTCTAACATCCTTCTACCAATATACCTGCTGTCCTTTCTCTGGACATGTCCAACCTCTGTCTGTTTGGTCTCTCTAACTTTATCTCCAGTCCTGATGGTCTCAGTCCTAATTGTCTCCATCCTTGTGTCTCCCAAAGGGAACCTCACCATCTTCAGCTCTCACACTCCCAGTTCTTTTTGTCCATGTCTCCAAACTATACAACATAGCTAAACTGACTGTACTTATATAGCTTCTTTCTGTCCACCGGGGATATTAAAACGCTTTACAACGTGTGTCCTAATTTACCCATTTACACACATTCAGCATTCAGTGAGATCTCTCTACAAAGCTAATACAGATAAATCAATCCATGGTCTTTTACAATGTCCCCTCTGTCCTACACTCTCCTCTCAGTGTATCCTCACATTTCCCTCCTCGTGACATTTGACTAACAGTAGAACAGATCTCATGCTTCCTGTTTGTCAGAAGCACCGGTGGTGGTCCTTGTCAACCCGCTCTTTGACTGATCTGGTTTTGTGTCTTTTAGGTGAGCTCAGGTTAATTTGGCCAAAGTGTTTTAAGTAAGATACAACTTCCTGACAAAACCCTCATCATTTACTCAGGCTTGGGACCAGAACAAGAAATACAGACCTGTGCTCCATACTGACTGGTTTGGTCAAACCACGACAAGAGCATTAAACTACCTTAAGCTCAGAGTGTGTGAAGTGAATGACTCTCAGCTACCACCATTCCAGATTATGGTTTTAAACACAGGTGGTTGTGGCAGCCATCTTGARTTGTGTAAMYTCTTGTAGATGCACATCCAGTTATTACTTTCTGCAGGTTTTAATTAAATTCTTCTTGTAAGATATTAAATACTTTCATCCAGTCGTTTGTGTCTGTGCTCTGAGTCCAGGCTGGAGGAGGCCCTGTCTGATTGTATCTGGGCTCAGAAGCACATGAGAGGGAACTCTGTCATCGACTACAGACAGCTGGGACTGAGATTCAAACTCTACAGCTGGCAGGTCACACACACACACACACACACACACACACACACACACACACACACACA
>NW_013952804.1:305631-313030 GCF_001266775.1 Austrofundulus limnaeus
ACACACACACACACACACACACACACACACACACACCTGTGAACCAACAATGTCTCATTGGTTGAGGCAGAAAAAGGAGTCTGACAACCTCACATACTTTTCATGGGCACATCAGACATGTTAAACCTGCTCACCCAGAATGCACCTGTGCATGCCTTCAGTCAGGAGCAGTCTCACTGAAATGACTATTAAACTATAAGAGCAGTTACAGTGTTAGTATAAAACATAATTCACCTGAATAAAAAAAACATGCAAAGAATGCAGACGGCATTAATAATAATTAGGATTTTTATATTTTGCAACACAGAAATCTTTCTCCTAAATGGTTCAAAYCACAGTAAAGTTTTTGTCCTACAGGGTAAAAGTAATTTAGCAATGACAAAWGTCTGTTGAGTTTGATGACATAACCTCTGTTGGCTGCAGTAAGTGATGCTACAGAGACTTTTACATATTCATGGGCTGGTGCTGAAATTTGTTATTGTAATTTACCCTCTAGGTGTTACATAATGCAGCAGCTGTGTACTGTCAGATGGGCCACTGGGACCAGGCCAAAGACGTTCTGTTGACCACCTCCCAGGAGAGAGGAGGGGGACGAGTGGGAAACATCGAGGTGGATTTGGACAGCATACAAGTGAGTGCTGCAACCTACCACTCTGACTGGAAAGGGCATAAAACAAAAATAATGACTGGTGGGAAACTTTCAGAGGCAGTTTGTTTATCAGTGTCGATTTATGCCCTAACCCTGAGGGACAAGATTTTCWACTGTCAGGAAAAACTGGTTTGTTTGCAAACCATTATCATATCAAGGAAAAACAAGACTGTGTGATCAAGCATGCTGACATGCTGCATGTCACTTAGCAAAATAAGAAAGTCACA
This sequence comes from Austrofundulus limnaeus, assembly GCF_001266775.1. Taxonomy (NCBI): domain Eukaryota; kingdom Metazoa; phylum Chordata; class Actinopteri; order Cyprinodontiformes; family Rivulidae; genus Austrofundulus; species Austrofundulus limnaeus. The sequence goes on from NW_013952804.1 coordinate 306,508, forward strand.
TTTACATGATCCATACTGTAGTATACACAGTGTGTGCAGCGGGTAAAATAAGTATTGAACACGTCATCATTTTTCTCAGTAAATATTTTACTAGAGGTGCTAATGACATGAAATTTTCACCAGATGTCGGTAACAACCCAAGTGATCCATACATACAAAGAAATCAAACCAWAAATGTCCAGAAATGAAGTTATTTGTAATAATGTGGAATGGCACAGGGAAAAAGTATTGAACACATGAAGAAAGGGAGGTGTAAAAAGGCATGGAAAGCCAAGACACCAGCTGAACTCTCTCAGTAATTAGAAAGCAAGCCTGCCCCTTGTCAGTGCAAGTTAATATCAGCTGGTTCAGTCCCAAATGATGGCCAGGTATCACAAGAACCATCTGATGATGGGTAAAAGTAAAGAGCTCTCTCAAGACCTTCACAACCTTATTGTTGCAAAGCATAATGATGGCATCGGTTACAGAAGAATGTCTAAACTTCTGAAGGTTCCAGTGAGCACTGTTGGGGCCATAATCAGAAGTGGAAAGAACATTATTTCACCATAAACCGACCACGACCAGGTGCTCCTCACAAGATTTCTGACAGAGGAGTGAAAAGAATTATCAGAAGAGTTGTCCAAGAGCCAAGGACCACTTGTGGAGAGCTTCAGAAAGACCTGGAATTAGCAGGTATGATTGTTTCAAAGAAAACAATAAGTAATGCACTGAACCACCATGGCCTGTATGCACGCTCACCACGCAAGACTCACTGCTGAAGAAACAGCATGTTGAAGCTCCTTTAAAGTTTGCTGCACAACATTTAAACAAGCCTGTGTAATACTGGGAGAATATAGTCTGGTCAGATGAGACCAACATTGAACTGTTTGGATGCCAGAATACACATCATGTTTGGAGGTCAAATGGCACTGCACATCAGCCCAAAAACACCATACCAACAGTGAAGTTTGGAGGTGGGAACATCATGGTGTGGGGCTGTTTTTCAGCATATGGTACTGGCAAACTTCAAATAATTGAAGGAAGGATGAGTGGAAAAATGTACAGAGACATTCTTGATAAAAATCTGCTTCCATCTACCAGGATGATGAAGATGAAACGTGGCTGGACATTTCAGCAAGACAATGAGCCCAAACACAAAGCCAAGGAAACTCTCAGTTGGTTTCAGAGAAAGAAACTAAAGCTGCTGGAATGGCCCAGCCAATCACCTGACCTGAATCCAACAGAAAATCTATGGAAAGAACTAAAGATCAGAGTTCATAGAAGAGGTCCACGAAACCTTCAAGATTTGAAGACTGTTTGTGGAAGAATGGGCCAAAATCACACCTGAGCAATGCATGCCACTAGTTTCTCCATACAGGAGGCGTCTTGAAGCTGTCATTGACAACAAAGGCTTTTGTACAAAGTATTAGATAAATTTCAGTAAGTGTGTTCAATACTTTTTCCTTGTGCCATTCCACATTATTACAAATAACTTMATTTCTGGACATTTATGGTTTGATTTCTTTGTATGTATGGATCACTTGGGTTGTTAYCRACATCTGGTGAAAATTTCATGTCATTARCACCTCTAGTAATATATTTACTGAGAAAAATGGTGACGTGTTCAATACTTATTTTACCCGCTGAATATACACAGCAGTAATCAGCACTAAACCAAATAGTAACAGGCAGTTCAGCTGTATTTAAGTAAACCTGATTAAATCAGTTTAACTCAGGGAAAGGGATTTTGATTTAMAACTGCCTAATTAAGAAGTTTCTTTGCTGTCTGCTGCAGTCCAGAAACAGCCAGGTGACTCACTGGTTGCCACTAAYCTCCCATCACAGCAGACACCTGCAGGGAGACCTGGCTGCAAACAGGACCCAGCAGAACTCTAAGAACCAAAGACATAAAAACTAAGTGACTCAAGGAATATAAGACATGGCAACGGTCCTCCAACAAGAAGCCCAAAATCTGAAAATTTAACGGCAAAAATAAATTTATTTAAGATAAATGCAGGTGATTTAAACCCTCTGGTGCCCCTGGGTCAAAACGGTCAGGACAGGAAATTTTGTGTATTTACTGTTTTAGTCAAATTTAGAATTTTTATTTAGTGAATGGAGTATGCTGGGTCCTCGAGAGGACTGACAGATGCTCCACACCATTGTCACGTCTGTCCCCTTCTCTAATATGATTCTATGATGGCTGAGCCCCTCTGGTCTTCAAGAGCCTCTGTTGTTATGCTTTATTAGTTTCTTTGCTCCAACACACCTGATTTGGTGACTGAAGTACCTCTTCATGTTCCCAGTGTTCCCAGTGTTTCCAGTGTTCCCAGTGTTCCCAGAGTTCCCAGTGTTCCCAGTGTTTCCAGTTTTCCCTAAGTTTTACAGTGTCCCCAGTGTTACCAGTGTTCCCTGTATTCCCAGTGTTTCCAGTTTTCACAGTGTTCCCAGTGTTCCCTGTATTCCCTGTGTTGAATGATTACTTTAAATAGTACAGAGAAATACATTTATATAACTTCTTTTGAAACAGAGGCGGGTCCACCTGACTCCTCTCCTGGTACCTGAAGGTGTGGTGTTTCGTCCCAGGAAACAAGAGATTGAGCAGCTGCAACAAAGGGACTTCTTGGGGAAAGCTAAGGTATTGTGTCAGGTGGAAACATGACATGCAGTGTGTTTAAAAAGTATTCAGATCCCATTCACTGTTTAACATTTTGTTGTGTTGCAGTCTCTCGCTACTTTCTCTGAAACCAACTGAGAGTTTCCTTGGCTTTGTGTTTGGGCTCATTTAAAATCTTTCTCAATAATCTGCTGTCATGACCTCATTCTGACAACATGAAAAATAATAGAATATAARTTACCTTTATTGTCCCTCAGTGGGGAAATTCTGGTGGGAGAAAAGAGAGTTTTTAAACAATTTTGTGAATTTAGTTTATAAAACATTAATTTCTAGACACTTTACATAACATTTATAGTCTACACAACTATTGCAGAAGTTCCAGCCTTGAGGTTTTTTTTTTTTTGGTTTCAGGCAACAAACTTTGCAAACATAAATTGGAAGATTTTCTTTTTCCAATCCTCTGAGGGTCAGTCCAGTTGGATGGGATCATTTTCAGATCTCTCCAGAACTGTTTGATAGGATGCAGGWCAGGTCTCTGGCTGGTCTGCTCTAAGCTCTGTGGTCTTCACTGTGAACTTTGAGTCATCATTATGTTGGAAGGTGAACTTCAGACAAGTCTGTTTCCTGAGTCATGTGGAAACAGGTCTTCAGTGAGACTATCTTTGTACTTTTCTCTCTTCAGGTTTCCATTCCAACAGCCAAATGCTACCACCATCATGTTTTGTTGTTGGACAGACGATAAGCAGTGCCTCCTTTCCTTCAGATATGATATTTAGAATGGACCCAAACACTTCCATCTTTGTTTCATCAGACTAGACAGTCTGAAAGTCTTTCAAGCWGCTTGGAAGYRTTTTTCACTGAGGAAATGCTTCAGTCCACTCTGACATAACACCAGACTGGTAAAGACCTGAAGTTCTGGTTGTCCCTCTGGACCTTAGTCCCATATCCACACAGGGTACCTGAAGCTCAGCCAGAATGGCCATCAWGGTTTTGGTCACCTTTCTTACCAAGACCCTTCTACCTGGACTGGTCAGTGTGGTGAGGTGACAGCTCTGGGAAAAGTCCTGAWAGTACCAAACTTCTTCCATTTGAAAATGTTGGAGGCCACTGCATTTTGAGGAACCTTCATCTATCCATCCATMCATTATCTATACCCGCTTCTTCCTTTCAGGGTCACTGGTGTCCATATCCAGCAGACACAGTGTGAGGGGCGGGGTACACCCTGGACAGTTCACAAGTCCATCACAKGGCCACACATAGAGACAAATGAGACAAACTGTAAGGAGTTGGCTTGGTTGGTTTGAACCCCAAAATGCAGGTCTGAGTGAGGGTGGCAAAAAAAGTTTATTAAGACAAAAAAAAACAAAGTGCTGGCGTGGCAGCAAACAAAAACAAAGGATTTGGGCAGGATCAAGAACATGAATAAAGAGCATGARAACAAGGAACAAGAGATCGCAAACAGTAAACAAGGATCTGACACCAGACTGAGACAAGACAGGACTTAAATACACTGACAATTAATGGACAAACTGAGAAAACCTGGTGAGAAACACAAGGGTGACTAATCAGACAAATAAGGGGCAGCTGGGCTGAGACACACTGGGGAACATACAGTAGAAAGACAAGGAAAACCAAGGTGAAAACTGACAAATCATGACACAAACAACCATTCACTCTCTCACTCACACAATTTAGAGTTATCAATGAACCTAACAGTCATGTTTTTGGTCTGTGGGAGACAGATGGAGTGCCTGGAGATAACCTACACATGCAGAGAGAGTGCTACCTACAAAGGTCCCCAGGGTGGGATTTGATCTTTTGACCTTCTGAGAGGCATCAACTCTACCTACTGAGCCACTGTGCTGCTTCCGTGTAGCAGAAATACTCTGTAGCCTTCCCTGGAACAGTTCCTTTGACCTCCTGACACTGACCTCCTGACACTGACCTCCTGACTTTGACCTCCTGACACTGACCTCCTGACACTGACCTCCTGACTTTGACCTCCTGACACTGACCTCCTGACTTTGACCTCCTGACACTGACCTCCTGACCTGGTTTTGCTGTGATTGTCAGTTAAGGGTTCTTCTATAGAAAAGTGTGTGCTTTTCTAAATTATGTCCTATCAATCAAACTGACCACATGCAGAATCTGTCATGTCAAAACATCTCAGCAGTGATTAAAAAAGAGGAGGAACTAAAGCTAAATGTCAAATGTTGGTACAAAAAGTTTGAATACTAGTTTAGATGTGATTTTTTTTTCCTTTTCTGTGAATTTACAAAACTGTGCAAATGTTTCTACCTTGGATACTGAGAGTAAATGTACGATACTGGAAATAAATCAAACCCACAGTAGCATCAAAGGTCAGACTGCTTTCTGCAGCTGCTTCATGCTTTCAGAAATGCAGTTTTTATTCTATCATCAGTCAGATCATTTCTGTAGTTTCCTGTGTTTCATGTGATGAGTAGTATCTAGTAATGTTTCATGTTCTTGTGCTSCAGGTCATTTCTTCTTTGATTCCCAATGATGATTTTGGAGGTTTTGAGCCTCTGAGGGATCAGGTCAGTCTGACCTCTGTGCAATCACACATAAAATACTCCTGTCACTCAATCAATGGGCTGACTGATGGTCTCCATGCTTTCTTTACAGAAACCCGGCTTCTATGAACCCAAGATGGAGGGATCTCAGTGAGTATTCTTCAATTTTGCAGGACCTGTTTGAGCTACACTGCATCTTAGTAAATCAGCACCTGATGGAAGTCTGTGATGGTTTTTCTTCTTTTGCATTTTGTAGAGAGAAAGAGTCTCGCTACATGCGTGTGCGGCGTCCTTTCATGGCTCAGGGCCCGGGACAACTGACTGTGCCTGGAGGAGCCATGGTGTTCTTATTTGGGGAGGAGGACAGAGACGGAATGATAAATGTCATATTTGATGGACAGGTRGGACAGATGACCCCAACACATCCTCATTCTTTAAACTGGAAAACAAAGGAATACAGTGTGAAAAAAAATGAAACTTAACCATTGAAATAAAAATAGTCAAAGCTAATGCTAAAACTAACTTAAACTAAAAGCAAATTCAATGTTATAACCCTTCGTATAAGCAGTGAGAACTACTGCCCTAATTCAAGAAGACCAACACTGCTGATCAACATYAGGAATATAAAACTGACTCTAAAATTCTCAACACAAAATCTGAGCACCAGCTCACCTCATCACTTCTCACATTGTTAGACACATCCCATCAGAAGACGATCTCARGCTATGTCAGCTTGGCATCACATGAAATCAACCAGTGCTGATATTAAACAGTGTAGGTTGAGTAAAAGTGATTTTAGCTTTGAATGAAAAAACAACAAATCTACTGTACATGTTYATGATTAGAACTGATCTTCTTTCAGAGGGGACTCCTGCCTGCGGCCTTCTTAGAACCTGCTGATGTCAAGACACCCAAAGGCAAAAAGGACAATGTAATGAATCAGTTCATCCATATATGAATATATTTTTTGATTTCCTTTCAATAAAACAGAAAAAAGATTTATATTTTAATGATGTCACTGAGGTAAACTTGTAAATGAAATAACAGCTCCTGGCTTCCTGAAGAGAAATAAATCCAGTGACATTTGGCTAAATTGAAGAAACAGTTTAAAGGTCTTTGTCTCTTCCACAGAGACCTCCCAGTGGAATCCCCCTCCCACCAGAACTGAAGCCACCCACACGCCCGCAGGTYCAACCAAAAGCAGCAGCCCCCCCTCGAGGTAAAACTCGAAAACATTTCTAATACTTTGATTTTTAATTGAGACTTTTTTTAGCTCAGGAGACACAGACGTCTCCACCATCTGTCTATGGCTGCATTTTCCTGAAAAACCATCCACACCAACTAGTAAAAACAAGGGCGCATACACACACACACACACACACACACACACACA
>NW_013952804.1:313468-315166 GCF_001266775.1 Austrofundulus limnaeus
ACACACACACACACACACACACACACACACACACACACACACACACACACTTTTCAGCTGACAGAATAAAGCCTACAGAAATTTACCTAAATGCACAGAAATGTGACCCCACTCTGCTGAAATCAGGGTTTAAACACATTTTCTCATAAGTTCAAACATTTAGGGTTTGAAGATTAATAATGGAACCAGCTCTGGACACTAATTACAGCTGAAGTCGCTCAGAGAACGAAGCTGACTCCAATGGTTGTAGATGCACAGATAGGTACGTTCAACAACTAGGAGTTTCATTTAAACCTCTGATTCAGCGAGGAAGGACAAGTTTCAGCAGAGGTATGATGTCATCTTATTTTAGTGTCAGATGAGTTTTGACAGTTTAGAACTGTGCATTTCAGCTGAAAACTCTAAGCTGAGATGAGCTCACAGAGTTTATAGAGCCTTCTTAGAGCTGATAGTCAAACTGATCAAGGCCATGTCAGAAAACCTTGGAGAAGTATTTGTTGATTGTGGAACCAACATCTGAACATTGAGTTCTGAYTACCTTACCATGTTCTGTGTTCAACCACAGAGGCTCCTCCTCCATCCTACACCACCGCCACCCACGCACCACCAACAGCCTCCGCACCCCCCAACTATACAGCTAACGCAGCTGGCAAACAGGTAACAGCCTCCATGTGTCTCAGTGAGCTGATGACTTGAACTGTTTAAATGTTTGTTGTCGTTTTTATATCCTGTTGAGCACTGAACACGTTGGAACAGCTGTCTCTAACAACAAGAGGCACTTTGACATTCTGCAGCTCCAAACTCAAGTATTTGCTTTCAGTCATTTATTTCCAAACTGAAATGTGTAGAGCAGCTTCTTCACTCCTGGTTGTGTCGGCACTGAGTGTACACTGATCTATGAAAATATGATTCAGTCAAGAAAAATCCCAAAGTATTCTGTAAAAAGAATAATGATGGATCAAATAGAAAAAAATTGTGTAGGTCTTCTGGACGGGTTCTTCTGTAATAGATAATGATGGATGGTTGTGATCATTCAGGTCCTGTTTTAACTGTAGACATGAGAGCAAACATGTCTGATTGAACCAAGTTTAGTAAAGGTGTGGTACATGTGGTCCAGGTCCTGCACTCAGGTTCTACACTTATTGCATTAGAACAGAGRACAGCCAGTTAGTATTCAATATTTAGGAAACCAAATTACTGAAGCACCATCACTACTCAGACCTTATTCTTTTATTTCCATCACATTTTGAATTCACCTGGCAGTTTTGGACAGATCTGTGAGCTAATGACAAGAGGACGTTCAGTTTGAACGCTGCTGTCAGGCTTTTAGTAGTAGACATTGTTTGGATTAGATCACTTTCCAACAAAAATAAAAAAATAAACATTTTAAGTAAAAAACATTGACTTGAATAAGATCACTAGTCTGAGCCCCTCCCATACTGTCCACTGGTAGTGTCTGTGACAGCATGGAGGAGCAGAAACAGACCAAACAGGACAACAGCTCACAGCAAACATAGAAACTAACAGATAAACAACAAGCTGAACTGGATCTGTTTCATAGATTATCTGTCATGTTTTTACAATAAATTAATAACTATGTTAATTTCATTCAACAATCATGTAAAACAGCAGATATATACCAGAAAAATATAACATTTATAAGTAATAATGATCTAATCCAGACCTGAGCTGTAACTC
>NW_013952804.1:315684-320988 GCF_001266775.1 Austrofundulus limnaeus
TGTTGTAAAATGAGACGTTTTCCTGTTTATCTTCTGTTAATAAATCTATAACAAACAGCTTTTCTGACATTATTTAAAACATTAAATCTATTATGTAAATTATATAATATTATTAATAATCTTGTTAATATTAATAATTTTTATGATTTCTACATCGTCAGTCCTTTTTTCTGCTGTCACCAACATGTACAGTAATGGGAAATCCAGACTGTTGACTGTTTTGCGTTAGCCGTTAGCTTCACCAGCTGAGCACTCCAGCTGTTATACTATATACACTTGTATGGTAGAAAACTACAGGATTTTCACAAAATAAGTGAGAAATCTGAGCTGTCTTTGGATGTGCAGCTGTGCTACGCTTCACATTAGAAAAAGAAAGCTGGACTGAATGACGATGATTGAATGATGTTCTGTGATTACACTGAGACAGATGAGAAAGACACCTGATGTCATTCTATTAGAAATGCTTTGGGACAAACGTAGAGCTGTCACTGTGCTCCCAGCAGGCTGGCTCAGCTGAGGGAGCAGCAGCAGGATCTGTGGTGGTGAAGGTCCACTACACCTAYAGCGTGGCTCTGTCTGTCCCTCTGGACACACCATACCACAGACTGAAGGAACAAATTGCACAGAAACTGGGCCATCCAGCATCCCAGCTGCGCCTCAGGTGAACACATGTCTCCCGCCTCTTCCTCCTTCTAAATCCGACCTCATTTCMCTGAACACATCTCCATCTTGAACTGTCTGATGGATCAGGAGGAGTCAGACCGGACAGAGAAGCTGCAGCACCACACTCACATWAAAACACATCARTTTATTTACATTTATTCTCTTACACTTTAACTTGTCTTAACTGCCTTTAGTTTAACATGTCTCTTCATCTCACTCCTCCTCCTCTTTTTAGACATAAGGAGCACGGCTCTCGTGTCCTGACCCCCCTAAATGGGGAGGTGGAGCCGGGCTGCACCATACAAGAAGTAGCTGAAGCTGGCAGGGTCACCCTGTGGTGTCAGGTGAGGATTCAATAACTCTGTCAAATTCACATCAAACACCCCAGAAGTGGACAGTAAAGATTTACATCAGGGCTATGCAACTGGTGGCCCGTCAATTGGTTCAATCATCTCTGAAACCCAAACCCCCAGTTTTTTACTTTAATTACTATAAGATCTTGTAGTTAAACATAGACATATACAGTATCTTGGCTACAAGCTGGTAAAAACCATTTCTATGAACACTCAAGAAGACAGTTAAAATTACAAGCAGTTGAAGATAAAACTATGAAAGTGAAAATAAAATTAGTTTAAAAATTTGTCATGTCAGCAGTGTCAAAATATTACTTGTGTTTAAATAGGAGGCAAAATGTGTTATTTTTGTTTTTGATGTTATATTATCAGTACTTTCATTGCATAGAGTTCTGCATGTTGTTTTCATGATTAAATACAGCAAAATAAACTAATTCAAAGGTAACAGATCTTTATAATATTTGGCTTATTTACATTTTGACTTTAATTGCTGGATGTTCGGCCCCTCGGCTGTTTACCTGCAGTAACATTGGCCCCCTAGCAATTTAGTTGAATAGCCCTGATGTGCATACTGTACTGAGCAGCTTTACACCATTTGTCAAGAGAATAAAAATAAWAWTTTTTATCCTACTAGTGCTGCCTYATAGGTACACTACGTGTAAGTACAATTGTTATACTTGTAGGTGTACTAGTTACAGGTACACCAAGTGTAGGTAGACAAGAAAATAAAAATTGAATATTTTTTAAATTCAGCTACAGCATTCTCTGATAAACATCTGTAATGAAATTTACTCTCAGTGGCTGATAGTCAGTTATTGTAAACTCAAAGGTTATTAAAAAAAGGTTAGAGAGAACAGGATTGTGAGGATGTATTATTAAGTTCTTACTCTTACCAGTGTTTCCCAAAGTTGGGGTCGGGACCCAAAGTGGGGTCCTGAAACATCAAGGTGGGGTCCTGAAAAAAGTTTCTGGATTAATTAGATTTTTGCCTTAGCTGTTACAAAGGTGTGAGTTTAGTATATTTAAAACGGATAAATGTAGTATAAAAATATTGTTACTATGTCCATGTTTAGTTGACCTGATACAAATGTTTATCATCCAGAAACAGTTGGAGGCTCAGGTCTCTGCTACTGTTATTTTGTGGGTCAAAAGCTGAAAAGTTTGGGAACCACTGATCCACACCATACGTCAGAACCAGATCAAGAGTGTGATGAAGGGAGTGGGGAGATTTATGTACATTTTGAGTAAAACCATTGAATTACTAAAAGCTTTCTACATCTACATGAATATTAAAACCCCCCCATTATTTTAATTTTATCAGTATTTAATAATAAATCAGACAAAAAGTCTGATTATTCAGATAAAAACTGAGAATAAGGGCCTGGTGGATGATAAATAACAACAAATAACAGATTTTTCTGATTTCCATTTTGGATGAGAGACTGTGGAACAAAGACTCAAACAAATTATAACTAATAACTACAGAACACAAACGCAACTAAATAACTTGCAAGTTAAAATCAACAGACATTATTGTTTTTAACTTTACAGTAAACGATAGATTTGATTTAGTTTTCAGTAAAATCGTGGGCTTTCTTTTTCTCATGACTGTTGTGCGTGGAGAGTTTATCTACTTAAAACCCACCTGAAGAACAAATTAGATAATTTTCATTTTTAAAACACTACATTTTAAAACTGAAAGAGTCATTCTATTTTCAACATGACTGTATCAATTTTTTAATCTTTAGCTATGATGAAATTAGCTGTTTTTCTGTTGTTGTGCTAAATGTCTTCAGAGAGAAGACCCCCTGGCAAGTCGTACCATCCTGTACCAGATGGTGGCACTGTACGACTACACGGCTCAGGGTCCAGAGGACCTGGAGTTCAGTGAGGGGGACACGGTGGACGTCCTGAGTGAAGGTGARCTGCTGCAGCTTCACGCTTCCTCTCAGGTGGGAAAAACTGACTGTGTGCTCTGCTGTCTTCCAGTTAATGAGGAATGGTTGGAGGGACACTGTGCAGGAAAGATCGGCATCTTCCCCAGCTGCTTCGCCTACAGGGAGACAGACAACATCATGCAGAGCTCAAACTTTTAGCTCTCTGCACTCATCTGTCACAAAGCTGGAGCACTGGCTGACTTTAGAGCTTCAAAACAAAAGATCCTTCCAGAACCAGAACAGAAGCAACACTGACAAAAAATGATGTAATGTAACTCAGGTTACAGAAGGTCATAAAATAACTCAGATCTCTGGCTTTTTACAGAAGCTGAATTAAGTAGAATAATGCAAAAATAGAATTTTTGGTCTGAAACAAATAAAAATGCAGAAGAAATCTGATTACTAATATCATAACTGATGAAAATCATATTCATGCTACACTTGCTGCATTTTCCTGTTTTTGAGTGGATTTATAAATGTATTATTCTGTTTTTGTACTTGTATTGTTTAGCACTTTGGTAACAAGCTGTTATTTGCTTTATAAAGAAATGTGACTTGTTTTAATCTCCACACAAAGGCAGACAGTAGTGTTTGTGTACGTTACTCTAATGAACCTCTGCACAGATTTGAATAAAACTTACATAAAATCACTGTTGTGCCTCTACAAGTCTTTTACCTTTAGAGTCATTTAAAATCAAGATGGCAGCCATAGCTGAGATAAATAAACAACACAAATAAGCTAAAACTATGTCTACAACATTCCCCACTTAAGTGTTTTCTATTGGAGTCCACACAGTTTGTCTGTCAGCAACATATCTTAGAGCCCACTGGATGCATTTTAATGAAAGTTCGATGAAGTAATGAGTGGGTGTTTGCCTGTGTGACAGATGTGAGGGATCTTGTTTTATCCACTCTGCTACACTCAAGTTTAAATGAGCAGATACTGATTAATTCTTACTTTATTCACCTTTTAATAATCAGACTAACCACTGAAGTGTAAAATCGTATAATTACAGGGAACTTGTTTTTTTTTTTTTTTACCAGAACTAATAAATATTCACTCACTGAGGAGGAAACCAGATTTTTCTTTTGTGGTTTTATCACATACACTAAACAGAAATATAACTGCAGCACTTTTGTTTTTGCTCCCATTTTTTATAAGCTGAACTTACAGATCCAAGACTTTTTCTATGTACACAATAGACCTTCCTTGAAATATTGTTCAGAAATGTGTGTAAATCTGTGTTGGGGGCACTTCTTTGCAGAGCTAATCCATCCTGTGGCCTATCAAGATGCTGATTAGACAGCCCTTAGGCTGCCCACAATAAAAGGCCACTCTGAAATGTGCTGTTTTATCACACGGCACAATGCCACAGATGTCGCAGGTTTTGAGAGAGCATGCTGACTGCGATCAGAGCTGTTGCCTCTGAACTGAATGTTCCTCCACAATAAGCCATCTCCGAAGACGTTTCAGAGAATTTGGCAGTTCATCCAACCGGCTTCACAATCTCAGACCACGTGTAACCACACCAGCCCAGGACCTCCACATTCAACATGTTCACCTCCAAGATCATCTGAGACCAGCCACCATGGACAGCTGCTGAAACAATGGGTTTGAACAACCAAAGAATTTCTGTACAAACGGTCTCAGGAAAGCTCATCTGCATCGTCCTCATCGGGGTCTCGACCTGACTGCAGTTTGTTGTCATAACCAACTGGAGTGGTCAAATGCTCACATTCTGATGAATCCCAGTTTTCACTGTTCAGGGCAGATGGCAGATTGTTATTTTAAAGCCCTGTCACATTTTAATGTTTTAGATACCTTATGCTGACTTGTGAAAATTGTTTATTTCACTCAAATCATAAAAAAGAGACCACTTTAAAATGATCCGTTTCTATGATTTTACTCTTTATATATTTGAGTTAAATGAACATTGCTATTTTATGAACTACTGACATGTCTCCAAAATTCCTAGGAAAAAATTTGTTTTTATTTGCAGAAAATGAGAAATGGTCAAAATGACGACAAAGGTGCGCAGCTTTCAGACCTCAAATGATTCACAGAAAACAAGTTTGAAGGATCAAGTGAAATGCTTTCCACCACATACAGGGAAACTACGCTGTGGTCTCGTAATTCTTTGCAGAGCTGTATATTTGATCCAAATGTTAGTATTACAGGATGTGTAGTCCAAATGAGGCTTCCAGTGGATTTTTTTTTAGGAATTAGTGGATTTTTTTTTTCAATTCCATCTTCAGTTTGGACATCTTTGGTGTTGGACAAACTTTTCAGATGTTGTCTAAAAGATTACAATGTGACAGGACTTGACAAGATATTCAAGTTTGTTTATTTA
>NW_013952804.1:330309-334279 GCF_001266775.1 Austrofundulus limnaeus
CCAATCAGAGAACAGAACGTCGATTTTCTGTGTAGTGTTTGCTTGTAGTTTATTTTACCTGGGCCAATCAGCAAACAGAAGGAGGAGTTTTGAACGACATTGATTTTCTGCGCAGTGTCTGCTAGTTATTTTAGCATACAGCAGTGGAGGAAGTGAATGAAGCCAGTCCTTGTTGATAAGGTTTCCAAATAAAATTAAATTTGTCTGACAAAGCAGCAGCTCTAATTTAGTCGTCTCGTTCAGGTCGGTATATTTCTCCTCTCAGTAGGGTTTTTTTTACAGCATACACGATTTCTTGTTAGTTTCTTAGCCTAGCCCAGGGCTATTCAACTGGTGGCCCGCGGGCCACATCCGGCCCACGAGTGACCAAAGTTCGGCCCGCCAATTGGTTTATTCATCTCTTAATCCCAAACCCCTGGTTTTCTACTTTAATTACTTTAAGTTCTTTTAGTTAAACATAGACATGTTTGGTATCTACAGAAACGTCAGAATCTTGGCTAGAAGCTGGTAAAAACCATTCCTATAAACACTGAAGACAGTTAAAACTACAAGCAGTTGAAGATAAAATGATGAAAGTGAAAATAAAATAGGTTTAAAAATTTGGCAAGTCAGAGATGTCAAAATATTGTCTAATAGGAGGTATAATGTGTTCTTTTTGTTTTTGATAATGTTTAATTATCACTACTTTTATAGGGTTCTGTATGTTGTTTTCATGATTGAATGCAGCAAAATAAACTAATTCCAAGGTAACATTTCTTTGTAATACTTGGTTTATTTACATAATAACTTTAATTGCTGGATGTTCGGCCCCTCAGCTGTTGACCGGCAGTAACTGTGGCCCCCAGAGCATTTTAGWTGAATAGCCCTAGCCTAGCCTCTTTTCCAGCGACATACGTCGTGGCCAACCAATCCAATCATTTTAAACTTCAGCAGAGGCCACGCCTCCTGCAAGAATTGCTTCTCTATAGTCGCGAGTCCAGACCCTCAAACAAAACAAAGTGAAGGACAAGGGTCTGGTTTTTACCAGGCTAAGTCAGTTAATTATAGTCAGTTAATTCCAAAATTTTCAACGTTTTAATTTAACATTATACTCATTATTGGAGTGGGGGGTGCTATAAACCCTGTGGTACAGCCTAAGATTTGATCTTTAATGGCCTTTTTATAGTGTTCATTACTTTTACTTTTATACTTTAAGTAGTTTTAAAACCAGTACTTTTATACTTTTACTTGAGTAAAAAGCTCGAGTTGATACTTCTACTTCCAAATAAGTATTTTTAAACCCTAGTATCTATACTTCTACTTAAGTAATGAATGTGAATACTTTTGACACCTCTGCTCATCACTGAAGATAACTTTCATCCAGTCATCCACAGTCCATGATTGCCTCTCCTTAGCCTATTGCATTCTTGTTTTTTGTTTAGGGGTCAGTGATGGTTTTCTTTTAGTTTTCCTGTATTGAAATCCCATTTCCTTTAGGTGATTTCTTACRRTTCGGTCACATACATTGGCTCCAGCTTCCTCCCATTTATGCTTCATCTGTTCAGTTGTACTTTTTCTGTTTTCAAGACAAATGGCCTTAAGTTGTTTGTCTTGATGCTTTGATGTCTTTCTTGGTCTACCAGTATGCTTGGCTTTAACAACCATTCCAAGCTGTTTATATTTGGTCCATATCWTGGATRCAGCTGACTGAGAACAGCCCACATCTTTAGCAAMCATGCGTGAAGAGTTACCTTCTTCAAGAAGTTTTACAATCCTCTCTTTTGTTTCAAGAGACATTTCTCTTGTTGGAGCCATGGTTTTTGCCACTCCACTTCATCCACCAGCCCTCCAAAGTGTCATGACTGCAGATGTTTTTAACTGCAGACTGAAGGGCTCGACACACGGGGAGCAACAAACTACAGCGATTAATGGCTGTCATCGCAGCCAGGGTGAAACCCGACACACAGGACATGATTGCGATGGCAGTGTTGCGAATCGCGCTCTCAGGTGGCTTGTMTTCACGGAATTTGATTGGTTCTTCTACTGCCTCTTGTAAAGGTTATTGGTGGTTCACAAAAAAGGGGTGTGTGCATTACGGACGTGTAAACCAGTGGCGGCTGGTGGATTTTTCTCCAGGGGGTGCTACAACTCCAAAATAGACATATCTCAAAAAGTAATCACTAAGTTGTTTAACGGCAGTGTATTTATTACATAAATGAAAATAATTAAACAGAATTACAATGTCATGTAGTGTTTTATTTTATTTTATGTGTATAAATTTTGCTCTTCTGTAACTGAGAAGCAAATATCTTCATGACTCTGGATCATGGTCAGTGCAGTGTGATGTGATGTCACTGAGGAAAGTCTGGATTGTCTTCAGTGTTCAGCTCCTCTCAGATTCAGCTGTGGTCAGAGGAGATGTGATGAGAGTCTTCAGCAGAGTCACAGTCTCTGAGAAGGTGCTTCATTGCTGCTTCAGAGAATTGGCTGTGGTCCTGCAGGAACCTGTCAGCCTGCAGCACTGTAGCTCTGATCAGATGCATGTGAATGGCTCAAGATGGTGTCACAAACCTAAAACCATGAATGCACAAATTTAAATCAATGCAGAGATGACTACAAGTGAACTTCCTAGTATTTTATATATAGAAAACAACTGATGTTATTTAAATAGCAACACATTGTTGCACCTCTAAAGTAAACTATTATATTTTTATTTTAAAAATGTATTTGTTTAATTTCAAATTTTTTCATGTCTCTGGTTAAAGTCAGGGATGTTTTAACAAGGTTCTTCTCTATAGATCATGGTCAGTGCAGTGAGATGTGATGTTGTACCTGAGGAAAGTCTGGATTCTCTTCAGTGTTCAGCTCCTCTCAGATTCAGCTGTGGTCAGAGGAGATGTGATGAGAATCTTCAGCAGAGTCACAGTCTCTGAAGATGCAGATTGTTCTCCATGAAGAGCTGGTACAGAGACACAGCACCACTGCAGCTCCTGAACTACATCAGACTCCTTGGTGCTGTTCAGCACTGGGTGAGCCTCYATGGTCTTCAGAGCTGCTTCAGAGAACTGTCCTGCAGGAACCCGTCTGCAGCAGTGCAGCTCTGATCAGATGCATGTGAATGGGTCAAGATGGTGTCACAAACCTAAAACAATAAATGCACAAATTTAATTCAATATGAAGATGGCTACAAATGAGCTTTTTAATATACAGTACATTTAAAATATAGAAAACAATTGACGTTATTTTAATAGCAGCAAAATGTTGCACCTCTATTATATTTTTTGTTTTAAGATGTATTAATTTAATGAAAAACAAAAGAAACTCTATACTCTATATTTTTTCTGCAGAAGAAAAAAAAATAAAATGAAAGGCAGCAGAAAGAAGAAAAAAATCTTCTAATATCTGTCAAAAACATAAACAACATAAAATATACTACTTTAAGTTGGGTTCACCATTGATATACAATATATATAATATACTATGATTAAAAAGAATTACAAAAGTATTTTAGCTTTCCTCTTACCTGTTTTAATCCATGCTGAATCAGATCATACTTGAAAACGAGGCAGAAAGCCAAACAGAGCATTAGCCTCGCTACTAGCGGTTAGCTTAGCCTTGTTAATCCAGGACTAGTGAAATGATGGAGTGTAAACTCTCCCTTAATCTTTGTTCTGCTGCTCTTCATGTCCATCTGATCATGTCCTGGTTCTTTTGCTTTAACCTTCTCCTGGGTTGTTCTCATCAAAAAGGTTGTTATGAGAGACTCAGAAGAGTAGTTAGCTCCTCCATTAGCTTACTGGGTTTGCTTCGTCCTGCCGTACTGAACATGGCTGACGTTGACTCGTTGACACAGGTGGACCCACCCACTACTGGTGTGTGTTCGCAGGTCCTAAACTGAACCCCCAACCCACTGGACTCGACCTTTGTCCCCAAATGTCACACACACACACACACACACACACACACACACACACACACACACACACACACA